>NC_069508.1:192182241-192252241 GCF_027579735.1 Bombina bombina | reverse complement strand
GGATTTTTTAAATTATTTTATTTTGTTATTGATACTTTGTTGTTGTGGTTAATTAATGTACAAGATGTGTCACAGCAGTAACTTGGCAACAAGTTAAAGGACCAGTAGATTTGCATAATCAACGAGACAAAGCAATAGCACTTAGGGGGCGATTTATCAAGCTGAGGCGGACAGGGCCACCGCAGCTCGGCTCTAGCGGGCTGAATTCCCCTGGTGGAATTCATCATTGCATACGAGCGCTATTTTGCGCTTGTATGCAATCCCGCCCCCTGTCCGCGCACAGCCAATCACGCATGGGCAGGAGCTGTCAATCTCCCCAGTCGGACGAGACCAGGGAGATTGAAATTCGCCACCTAAGAGGTGGTGAAAGGGTAGGAAAGCAGCGATCTGGTTCTCTTGTGAGAACCTGCAGTCATAGGTGGGCGATAGCCTGTCGAAGAGCTTGATAAATCACCCCCTAAGTCTGAAACTCAAATAAATAGTAGATTTTTTTCTGACAAATTTCAAAGTTATGTCTATTTCCACTCCTCCTGTACCATGTGACAGCCATCAGCCAATCACAAATGCATATAGATATAATCTGTGAATTCTTGCACATGCTCATTAGGAACTGGTGACTCAAAAAGTGTAAATATAAAAAGACTGTGCACATTTTGTTAATGGAAGTAAATTGGAAAGTTGTTTAAAATTGCTGCTGTATCTGAATTTTGAGTGCATCCTGAAGGATCTAAAAGCCATCATTCCATAATAGTATGACTGCTTGATCAGTGCAGGAGCTCATTTGTATCTGCCTCTTTCTGGTCATGGCAAAGAAGATAGGATAAACAAGAGGCTGTTCAAAGAGTGTGTGCTCAGACTTCATGTGCAGATTATACATTTATTAGTGACTGTGCACATGCCCGGAGCACTACATTGTAGCAAACAACACTGCCATCTAGTGATTTTGCAAATGTATAACATTGTTAAAAGTATTCTTGCATGGCTGCTGCCATATAATGCTCCTACCTACCTGCTTTTCAACAAAGGATACCAAGGTAAACTTTGTTTAAATCATAAAAGTAAAAATGTGGTTTACATGTCCCTTTAAACTGGGTAATTTATTACTTAATTTACCCTTTTAAGATATTTTAGTTTAAAAGCTCCAACTTTTTAAAGGAAGAAGCCTTTAGCACGATTTTGCCTGGTCCAAGTCCAGCTCAGTCATCCTGGTCCAGGTGGGGAAGGCCCATTGGGACTTTATATTGCAGTCTTTTTATTTTTTCTTTCCATCTGATTCAATAAGGGCTGTATCTTAAAGGGACAGTTTAGTCAAAATTAAACTTTCATGATTCATATAGGGCATGCAATTTTAAACAACCTTCCAATTCACTTTTATCATCAAATGTTCTTTGTTCTTGTGGTATTCTTAGTTGAAAGCTAAACCTAGGTAGGTTCATATGCTAATTTCTAAGCCCTTGAAGGCCACCTCTTATCTGAATGAATGTGACAGTTTTTCACAGCTAGATGACATTAATTCCTGCGTGCCACTGATTGGCTAAAATGTAAGTGTTAAAAGAACTGAAATAAGGGGGCAGTCTGCAGAGGCTTAGATACAAGGTAATCACAAAGGTAAAATGTATATTAATATAACCGTATTGGTTGCGCAAAACTGGGGAATGGGTAATAAAGGGATTATCTATCTTTTTAAACAATAGATTCTGAAGTTGACCGTCCCTTTAAATCCAACTGTCCTAAAGGAAAATAGAAATCTTTGTAATTAATTGCTGAAAATTGTGGGTTTGACCTTTGCACAAAGTAAACTTCACAAACCCTTTTACATATTTGTCCCAGATTAGCTTTACTTCAGATGATAACAAAACATTTCATTGTTTGCTAACAAAATGGCAGTAACAAGCCTTATTCACTACAATAATAAGTCTGAATTATTTCATTCATTTAAAGCAAGTGGTGGGGAGACTTTGGCCACTGAAAAACAATTACAGCAAACAATGTGTTAATATATTCAGAAACTGCTCACATTTGACTGGTACATTAATTTATTGCAACACTATAGAAAAGTCTTGTATTTAAAAAGTGTTTGTTTTTAAATGACTATTAAACAGAATAGAATTCCATAATCAAGAAATGCATCATAAAAAGACAAAGAAATAACATTTATTTAGAATTTACATTTTTTCCTTCCAAAGTCCCTTTCATTCCCATGTACTCTATATCAGGGGTCGCCAGCCTTTCGGACCTCAGGGACCACTAAACGCACAATTTTGAATTCCGTGGACCACTAACATTATTTTTTTTTAAAAGGTACAAACCTCTATAATGTGTGTGTATATTATATATATATATATATATATATATATATATACACACAGTATATACTGTGTGTGTATATATATATATATATATATATATATATATATATATATATATATATACAGTACACACACACATACTGTACATAACTAGTATAACCATAGCTAAGTTTACATTATGTAAATATTTACACATTTTTAAGAATTATTTATTTTTTGGAATAACCTCCCCAGTTAGGAATTATTCAAAACTACTTATGATCATGGACAGACATCGGAGTCATAAATAAAGTTTATATCAGAAAGCTCTCAATATGGATGTGAGCTAACCACGATTTATGTTACTGGCAATTTACTATAATACAGGTGGGATATGGCTGATCTGCCGGATGGCAATTACTGGAATTCAGGTGGAATAAAATTATTAGAATGAAAAATAAATAAAATTTAATAAAAAAAAAGATAAGGGGGAGGAAGACTAATAGTGATGTAAGTCCATCTGAAGGAATTAAGAAAACTTCTACAAAGAGACAGGTAAAGGGAAAAAAACAAATGAAATATAAGAGATTTTTTTTAAGATTTTCTTTTTTTCTATACTTTAATTCCACTATTTCAAGCCAAGACTATACCAACCTCTGCTGGCTTTAGAATGGAATCATCTTCCTCTGAGCAGCGCGCCGGGCGAGAGGAGTTAAAAATACAATCTAGCTACGCAAGTTGCACAATACTACGCAATGTGCATAGGGAGATTGTAATTTAACTCCTCCTTCTTCGGTTTTCACTGATGTCCAGCCAGGCACTGTAGGGAGTTGCAGCGCGACGGGGGTGACACCAACAGAGGAGATTAAATAAATATAAATGTTGGCTGCGCCAACCTTTAAATGTGAAGTGTAAAAGACAAACTAAACAAAAAATCTCTACAGATGAGTGTACATATACACCACTGCTCAGAGCCCAATATCAATACTAAAATACTAAATAGTGTAAATCTGCGAAAATAAGGGATAAGAAAATAAAATATGTACTACAATTTAAAATATATACTCAACAGTGAGACAAAAATAATGACAAGTATAAACACTTATCTAAACATGAAGCGTAAAATAGTCCCAATCCAATACAAAGGTACACCCCCCTTAGAACCAAAAACGAGCGGCAGTCTGCTTCTTCAAAATGTTTCTGGTCAACCAAGTCAGATCATCTAGAGGATATCAAAAAGCAGAAGAGGGCACCACCATAGTGCACAATCAGTAGCTCAATCACGCATCTACACAGATACTGTTATACTTACAAAGTTTATAGCACTTGAGAAGTGCTACAAAGGCTTCCTGGACTCTTAAAAGTCGCCCAGATAACTTTCCCTTGTGTGCTGCAATCAACCAACTCCAATATGGACTGGGGCTGCAGGGATCCATCATCAGCTGCAGTGGCGTCACTAGGGTTGGTGTCACCCGGTGCGGTAAGTTATGGTGTCACCCACCCCCCCAGAAAGCAGACACACACAAAAACACAGGCAAACACTCAGACACACTTAAAACATACTCAGATGCACACACAAACACTCGGAAACACACTCAGACACACACACACACAAAAACTCAGACAGACACACATACAAAATATGTAAACTGCACTGCATTAATTATAAAGCTCATGCCTAGAGCTGCTCCCTGGCTCAGCAGAACATCAAATGAAAGATAAACAGAGCACTCTAAAAATAAATCACTAAAGAAAAGTTTTAGGTGCAAACTATGAAAATTCTGCTCTCTGACTCTGTTCCATGTCAGTCAGTGCACAGCCCCGGGCCGCGTGCCTACCGCTTCTTATGGCCAATCACCTCTGCACTCTGCCCACCCCCAGACCCCCACCCGCCCTCCTACCTGTTCAGTGTGCACTTAGTGTACTGTAACCGTAATGGTCTGGTGGGCATCATACGTGGCTCCTTCACTTTAGAGACAGTGTCAAAGAGTCATGCGGTCAGGTACCAGGCATCCCCTCATGATTTGCCAGTTCCCGTTTAGAGAGACAGCACAGCAGTGAGTGACTCCACTGCTCCACATGTCACTGAGCAGTGAGCACAGATAGGCAGGCAGGTTTAGGCTAGCAGCGCAACTTTGCAAGCCCCACGGCATGCCCACAACATTCATAGCGAAATTGGGCAGGGGAGGAGCAAAGTACAAACAAGCAAAAGCAGCCGGGAAAACTATTTGTTGAAATTGCAGCACTGGCTCAAGGGGCAAAAAAATTGTGTGTCTACATCTTCCCCAGTCCCACCAATGTTCACAAATGCCAGCCCCTCTAATAAAAAAAAAATCTATGCATCTCAACATTGTATTTCTTTGAATTTCAATAAAATTAAAAAAAAAAAAAAAAAAAATTTTTTTTTTTGGTGTCACCCCCTGGTGGGTGTCACCCGGGTGCGGCCCGCCCCCCCCCCAGTGACGCCACTGATCAGCTGTAAGGATCCCATGCAATACTCCATAGAACTGTTGCAGAAATAAGGCTCCGATTTGATAGTCTAACATTCTATAAACTCCACAATGGGAATAGATAAATGCAAATGTCGTAAATACAAGTCTGATAGTAAAAAAGACTTTATTGCTCGTACATGTTCCTGCTTGATTAATTCCTCCTTGATGGTGTCAAGGACCACCAACATCTTCTCTGGTCCATGGACCATTGGTTGGAGACCGCTGCTCTATATCATGTGACAGCCATCAGCCAATCACAGACTCATATACATATATTCTGTGAACTCATGCACATGCTCAGTAAGAGCTGGTACCTCAGAAAGAGCGTATAAAACAAGTGTGTACAATTTGATAACGTAAGTAACTAGAAAGTTTATTTTTATTTAATTGCATGCTGGGGTAGATTTATAGTAAGACCACTGTTCCTTAACTTCTCCACCACTTTCTAGGTGGTGGACTGAAATCATTCCGATACGGATGATTGACACCCCCTGCTAGCGGCTGATTGGCCTCCGGTGTGCAGGGGGCAGCATTGCACAAGCATTTCACTAGTATGCTTACGCAATGATAAATGTGCCAGCGTATGCTGTCGGCATTCGGTAAGGTCAAGCACACATGATTCGCTGTACCCCCCTATCTAAATCATGAACTTTTAACTCCTTTAAATGTTTGACACAAAGAGATTGATCTCCGAAACAATATACTTATTTTCTTGGTTCCTGTTTCATAATGTATTATTGACACAGTTCAGGTTTGAAAATCTTCCAAACCTTCTTTCCAGAAATTAGAAATCAGGCTGAGAACATTTAGAGGTAATATTAATAATATGCTTATTCTTTTGACAGAGCCAGTAGTGAAACCAGTCATCAACAGTTACTCGGTAGAAGACAGGAACAGCCTTTATGTCAACTGGTACCTTCCTCCTGGTCCCTTTATTGGAAGTGGGTTCTTGGTGCAAATTTATCATCCAGAAAACAATCTTATTAATCAAGAAAATATCACCTCTGTGCATGTGATGTCTACGAGGATTCCTGGCTTGAGCACTAATAAAGAATATACACTCAGGGTTATCCTATACCATTGCTCATCTCTGGGTCCTCGGTCTGATCCATACAAAGTTAGAATCAATAGCAAGGGTAAGACAGTCACGCAAGTGCTAGCATTTTTCTCTGCATGAGCACGTGAAGCATAGCTATATAGTCTCAGTAAACCCGAATCTTAAACACTGCAGCTGCTCAGAGCACCAGTGGGGCTTGTATAATGTCAGCCATTAACAAATTGAGTCTTTACCAGGTGGTACAAGCACCTTAGTCTCTCTGAGCAAGTGCTGTGTTTAAAATGCTGGTACACGGTGCATACTTAAATACATATTTGAAACAGCTATAGCTTTTATTAGAAGTATTTTTGCTAATACATGTATGTTCAAAAATGCTTATATTCAAAACTGAAATGCATCCACGTGGATTTGAAATTTGTCTGGAATATCCCTTTAAGAAACTGAGAACTTTTTTATTATGGCAGGATTGGTAATTCCTTTTTCTCTGCAGGACCGTCACCTCCAAAGGATGTCCGAGCTGAACCTCTCTCTAGGGACAGTGTGAGGATAAATTGGCTGCCTCCTGATGACCCCAATGGAGGAATCATTAAATATACAGTTGAGAGCCGACGAGTAGACTTCCCCGGGGAACAGCAATGGGCAGATACGGAGAACCAAAACCAAACAGGCCATGTGATAAGTGGCTTAAATGCCAGTACTATGTACAAGTTCCGTGTGCGCGCAAACTCTAGAGTGCCTGGAGAATGGAGCCAACCTGTGACCGCAGCAACTTATAGCGAGGGTGAGTATGATGAAGCATAAGTTCATTCTGTCAATGGCATCTTCCAAAAATAGTTTTAAGGGGTGCACTACCTGGAGGCCTACTGTGGTTGTGGATTGGGAGGGGGTAATCCAGGTGGTCAGTGGACGGGTGGTCAATGGGTAAAATCAGGGTGCTCAGTGGGCAGAGTCAGGACATGTCGTGGGCAACTCAGAGCTAAGGGGTGGGAAAACAAGGAGGCCAGTCATTATGCTGGGGGGGGGGGGGTAGTGCCCCCTGTGATGCCACTTAATCATGTAATTTTTTATCTTTAGAATTTAGAATAATGTATTAATAATCATATTCATCCATCAAAAGATTCCTATGAACTATCAATGGCTAAAATCTCAAAATACCTTGTTGCATCAAAAAGATGATTTTTATTTAGAAATGTATCAAATTAAAATAATAGCGATGCTTCTGTGCAAATGCTTTTTAATGATTGTGGGCATCATTGTCCACCAATAGGGATGTGGGCGTTGTCTTTATCATCCACTTAGGGATATGTCAAAACGGATGAATTGTGTACAGACCTACACTTCCTGTTAGTTTCAGAATATTATTTTAAAAGTTTTATTTATTTCCATGCTATGTTTTGAACATGTTTTGTGCTCATTCAGGTAAAATGCATTTTCCCCTTTAAAATTAATTTAATAGATCCAGACATTTCGTAGGGCTTCATGGGAGTTGTCTATTTTTCCCGTAAACGGTGATACTCTTTCTGTCCAATCTGTAACCATTTAACAAATTTTATTTAGAGCAATCCATTAAACTGTAGTATTTTTTTTAATATCACAGTAATATATATATATTTTTTTTACACAGAGCTACAAAGCATGGTCCCCAGCATGGAGAGCCGTAATCCTCGTACTTCAGGGGCGGGTCACCAGCTCATCCTGGCTATTATTGGTTCAGTGTCAGTCACATGTTTCACCATTATTGTTGCACTACTCGCTCTCTTCTGTATAAAAAAGAACTTCTTTCATCGCAGACGAATGTTCACATACCAGTCTGGATCTGTGAGTAACCATATTATTACCGATTAACCTGTTGTTTTATGCACCATGTAACTCACAGTGTCGCCTCTTCTCACTTCATTTGGGGTAGATTAGTTTAGCAGCGGATGCTGCTTTCTACGCCCATCATTTCCGGCTCAGCGTAAACGTAAGTTAAGAAGCAGCGGTTGTATACTCTGGTTTCTCTTCAGATCAAATCAATCTTTCGCCTTTTACTAAAGATTTCCGTGGAGAGGAACAACCATGAGTTTTAGCCAATTTTTTGAGGCTCTACATTCTATGTAGAGCCTCAAAGCCCAGCTGTTTGTAGTTCATCTTCATAAGAGCCAACTACAACAGTGCAACTCTCGGCAGGACCCTCTCTCCCCATTTCATACCTGTAATTGTTTTTATATACCACCTATGTTCATAGCGCTGCGGAACCTGTTGGCGCTCTACAAATACCTGATGATAATAACAATAATAATAATTGTAGAGCTAAAAAAAAAAGAAGCAGTGGTCGTAAAACCGCTGCTCCTTAACTTGTCCGCCACCTTTTAGATGGCGGACTGCAATGATCCCGATTCGATCGAGATGATTGACATCCCCAGGTAGCGTCCGATTGCCCGCCGGTGAGCAGGGGGCGGCATTGCACAAGCATTTCACTAGAAATGCTTGTGCAATGTTAAATGCTGGGGGAATGTTATGGGTATGCAAATTGATTAAACACCCAGGTAAAATTCTGCTCGAGAGTTGCATGCATTGCAGCTCTGAAGCAGAAAACTGTTGGTTATTGATGGCTATGTTCTACTGCTGATCTTGATTGCTTCGTCATCTGTATTCTGCTCAGGGGCGGAAACTTAAAGGGATTAAATATCATCATGTGTGCTTTGCCTTACCGAATGCCGACAGTTAAAATCAGCTTGCACTACTGGGACCTAGCTGAGAACATCTGGTGAGCCAATGACAAGTGACATATAAGTACAGCTACCTATCACCAGCTCCTAGTATTGCATTGCTGCTCCTGAGCCTACCTAGGTTTGCTTTTCAACAAATTATACCTAGAGAACAGAGTAACCATGCTAACAGAAGTAAATTCAAGGTCTCTTAAACTTGCGTGCTCTATCTGAATCACAAAAGGTTTAGGGCTTAGGGTTTAGGTTTTGTGACAGTGATATTAGTGCTCCACTGAGTAATACCAGCACACGCTACGGAAGCATTGTGCTCACAAGAGTAAGCTTCTATAGGCTTCTATAGGCTCCAGTGGGCATCTCATTCCCAGACACGGCATGAGAACCTCGCGCAGCGAAGCGGGTAAGTAGTGCAGCAATGGCAGCAAATATTAAATATATATACTGTATATATATATATATATATATATATATATATATATGCACATATTAACACATAAATAGATATGTACACTATATAAGCATATACATATTTACAGTTCCCATAGACCGCAATGTAAAGGCACTTACACCCCACTCCCACCAACTGCTAGAGTTTTTTTTAAATAAAAAACTATAATGTCCTCTATTTTGAGGCATTTGGGGCACTTTTAGAAAATTAACCAGAGATCGGATCTCTGGTTAATTTTCTGACCGCTAATTGTTACTGCAAGCTCACGGTAGCAATAACCAGACACTTGTTACGGCTGGTTATTTATTGCACATTTGCCCGTTTGCTACACTTGTAATCTAGCCCCTAATCTTTTACTTTCATGCCCCTTTAACTATAACTCATCAATTAAACACTTTAAGTTTTTAAATGTTTCATGTTCTGTGGGATACAGTGAACGTTCTGAAGACAGCATCCTATTCAAATTTCCTGTCTGTGGTTCTCTTCCTGTAATTATAACGTAGGTTCCCATCAGCGCCTAGTCATGTTCTGTTTTATTAGCAGTGCCAATATTGAACTTGTTTTTTCATTATGAAAGTGTAAACATGTTTCATCTGTTTATGCGCAGCGCTTACTTTACCTAAGTTATTGATACAAAAACGGTAAGGAATATAAAGGCAAACAAAAGTGCAAAAAGAATAGGCTCTCATGCGCATATAACTATGTTTTAACCCTAGCAAAGTGGTTAAACACATAGTTAAAGTAATCTCCAGAGCAGCAATGCACTACAGGGAGCTAGCTGAACACATTTGGTGAGCCAATGACTAGAGACATATGTGTGTAGCCATCAAAAAGCAGCTAGCTACCAGTAGTGCACTATTGCTCCTGAGTGTAGCTAGGTATGATTTTCAACAAAGGATGCCAAGAGAACAAAGTATCTAAAAATGGGAAACTTTATTTTAATTATGAAAGTATAATTTTGACTTTATAGTACTTTATTGAATATTTCCTCTGTTCCATTTAATGAATTGCAGCAGTTTGTTTTTTTGGAAAAAAACATGTTCCTGTGCTAAATCAATCATTTTTTCTGTGCTACCTATAAACCATCGAGCAGTTAATAACTAGATATAAGTTGTACACAAAAATGCACTTCCTGTTTGGTACACTTTCATAAAAAAAATGTAACTTAGAATATTGTATTACAAATGGTTTATCATGTATATGAAAGCACTGTTTCCCACGCCTATGCTGGACTGTTTTGGAGTTTTTTAAATGCCGCTCACAATTAATAACTAGTAGAATTCTTTCTGACAAATTTTAAAGTCAGTTCTATTCTCTCTCCCACTGCATTGTGTGACAGCCATAAGCCAATTACAAAATGCATAAACTGTAAATATATTCTGTGAATCTTGCACATGCTCAGTAAATTCTGGTGCCCCAGAAAGTGTGCATATAAAAATAGTGTGCACATGTAGATAAAGGAAGATCACGCTTTGATAGGCTCCAATGGGAGCCTCGTTCTGATGCCGTCAGAGATGGCATCAGAACCTTGCACAGCGAAAGGGTAAGTTGCACAGCGTTGGGCAGCATTTATAAACATATATGTATATGATTATATAAAATAAAACAGAAAAACACTTTAAGAGCGCCTCATCCAGAGGTACAAAATAAAGGATATATAGTAAAAGCTCTGTAGAAATACAGTTTCTCTCAGGAGTTGCTGCCCCTTTAAATACACGGTAGTGGAGACCTGATGTAGCTGTATGAAAAAACAAGAAAAACAGGGCTCAAACTCCTCTAAGCGTAGTATGTTAAAAGTAATTACAAAGATTTATTGAAAACACAGCAAATGCAAACTCACACATAAAAACCTAAAACAACTGGGAGGTATGATAAAAGCGTTATGTGAACAAATGGAGTCTCACGGTAACATGTAGATGGTAGTGGTGTCCCAGAGGTGTCTCCCACAATCCGGATAGATCGTCTATTGATACTGGAGTTTAGCTGGGCTCAATGGGCGCGATCCGATAAAGATTGATTAGGGGGTTATACTTTTATTGTAGGTGGCGGCGGGGTCCGGGAGCAGCGGTTTAGGGGTTAAACACTTTATTAGGGATTGCGGCGGGGGATCGCGGTTGACAGGTAGATAGACATTGCGCATGCGTTAGGTGTTAGGTTTATTTTGCAGGTAGTTTAGGAAGTTACGGGGCTCCAATAGACAGCGTAAGGCTTACTACAGCTGCATTTTGTGGCGAGGTGAAAATGGAGTAAGATTTCTCCATTTTCGCCACGTAAGTCCTTACGCTGTATATTGGATACCAAACTGCGCTGGTTTGGTATACTTGCCTATGGCCCAAAAAACAATGGGCGAAGGCAGAAATATACCAGCGTAACTTCTAGGTTACGCCGTATATAGGATACCAAACCAGCGCAAAATTTGGCGTCCCCGGCTTTTGCGGGCGACGCTGCATATCGGATCGGGCCCACTATGTGAGAACAAAGTCCCAAAATGTTCAACAAGTTCCTACAACCAATTTTGAAAACTGCTGCGACTAGCTAGAAACAGTCGCTCAATAGTACAGCCGGCCGGGTAAACAGCTGATCGCTGTGGCATGTAGATGGTGGGCGTGGCCTTACGCATTTTGTAGGTGAACTCCCTACTTCGTCAGAGGCCACAGCGATCAGCTGTTTACCCAGCCGGCTGTACTATTGAGCGGGTGTCTCTAGCTAGTGGTGGCAGTTTTCAAAATTGGTTGCAGTAACTTGTTGAACATTTTGGGTCTTTGTTCTCACATAGTGAGCCCAGCTGAACTCCAGTATCAATAGACGATCTATCCGGATTGTGGGAGACATATACAGATATACTTACTGGAAACACATTAACAACCACTGCTTCTTACATTGAAGGAAGCTGACTCACATGCGCTTACGCTGCTTCGTACATGGAGCCCATAGGGCAAGCAGTAGTGGAATAATACAACGTTTATATTCTTGTATTCACATCTGAAAAGAAATCACTCAAATCTGGTACTAACCCTTAATTATTACTCCATGTGATGTTATTTCTCATTTCTATTCACGATCATGAAGGGTGAAGAAACCATCTTGCAGTTTAATTCTGGGACCCTTACGCTCACCCGTCGTCCGCGTCCTCAGACAGAGCCACTTTCATACCCTATTCTAGAGTGGGATGATATAAAGTTTGAGGATGTGATTGGAGAAGGGAACTTTGGTCAAGTCATCAAAGCCATAATTAAGAAAGATGGAATGAAAATGAATGCGGCTATCAAGATGCTAAAAGGTGGGTACTGGATATCGTTTACTCTATAAACAAAGATAGAGAGGCTCCTAAACAAACATTTTATGTAATAGACCAGAATAACAGTGTATATCAGTTCTTCGGCCATGTTGCTCTGCTTGGGAGCTGTAGGACTTTACCTGTGTATTTAACTCCTTTCTGAAATTTAGCTGGTATTGCCATTGAGTTTTCCAGTGATCCCAATCATTCCTAAAATGCTTTTGCTGTTAATACTCTTGAAGCTCAAAATATTTACCTTGTAAAAACAAAAGGAAATCTGTATCTGCATAATTAATGTCACAATTGTATAATATAAAAACCAAATGTGGATTTTTATCGACAAACAAAATTAGTGGGTTCAGTGTTTATATGACAGGTTAAAGGGCCTGAATTGTGATCAGTCACTTGTAGTGATTCTTATAGGTATTGTGCAATTAACCTGTTGTGCTCTTAAAGGGACACTGAACCCAATTTTTACTTTCGTTATTCAGATAGAGCATGACATTTTAAGTAACTTTCTTCTATTATCAAATTTTCTTCATTCTCTTGGTATCTTTATTTGAAATGCAAGAATGTAAGTTTAGATGGCAGTCCATTTTGTTGAACAACCTGGGTTGTTCTTGCTGATTGATGGATAAATTAATCCACCAATAAAAAGTGCTATCCAGAGTTCTGAACCCAAAAAAAGCTTAGATGCCTTCTATTTCAAATAAAGATAGCAAGAGAACAAAACAAATTAATAAAAGTAGTAAATTAGAAAGTTGCTTAAAATTGCATTCTCTGTCTGAATCACGAAAGAAAAAAATTGGGTTCAGTGTCCCTTTAAACCATAGTTATATCTGTGCATGTCTTTTTAAGTGTCTGGAACAGGAGCGTTATCAGTATAGTGGCTATGTGCTTTGTTAGGCTAACGGTTCTACTACATTTATCAGTGTAAAAGTGCTTATTCATTTTTTAACTTAACTAGGGTAGCATTTATATCAGTTTGTGGACACTGCATACAATATGGTGGGGGAAATTACAGTTTGTTTTGAACATGCACAAAAACAAAGTCTGAAAACATTTTGAGCTCTGATTAACTGTTTCGCGAAACGCATCAAAAATACATTGAAAAGTACAGCTACACTCATAATAATTAATAACACTATCTGATAAAAAATATTCACAAATATTGCACAAAAAGTTATAAAGGCTCAAAGATATAAGATCTCAGGTGTTAGAAAAAAAAGGCCGGCAAAGGGCTTTAACATAGAGATACATACATACACTTGTCTAAATATGCATTTGTATGTATGTGTGTATATATATATATATATATATATATATATATATACCTATGTGTGTGTGTATTTATGTATTTACAGACATATATATATACCTATGTGTGTGTGTATTTATGTATTTACAGACATATATATATACCTGTGTGTGTGTGTGTGTGTATTTATGTATTTACAGACATATATATATACCTATGTGTGTGTCTATTTATGTATTTACAGACATATATATATACCTATGTGTGTGTGTGTATTTATG
The DNA here is from genome assembly GCF_027579735.1 of Bombina bombina. Lineage (NCBI taxonomy): Eukaryota > Metazoa > Chordata > Amphibia > Anura > Bombinatoridae > Bombina > Bombina bombina. The sequence goes on along the minus strand of NC_069508.1, from coordinate 192,238,432 downwards.
TGTTTACAGACATATATATATATACACACAAATACATATGTATATATATATATATATATATATATATATATATATATATATATATATATATATATATATAGACATAAATATAAATGCATTGGAGCCCTTTGCAGTAAAGTAGATGAAAACATATTAAAACATATTTATGAAATTTTAATATTTAATAAAGTGTTATACTGTGTAATTACTGTACATATTTCACATCCCAATGTTCTGCATGTCACAGAATATGTTCTATGTATTTATATATATATAGGACCTTGATGTGGTACCTGGGCTTGTCCCATTTGGCCAAATGCGGTAACTAACCTTTCCATTTTTGCTTTTAAATCTTAGCTGAGAGCTTGTAAGTGAGTGCTGGACTTTCTCTGTGTGTTGTATTAATTTGTTTTGTAATGTAAGATCTGTTTCCATCTTTTGGTTACATTTAGTTCCCTAAGAATCATTTGCTTTATGTGTAACTCATGGCTACTTAAGCCCTTACACACCAACATTCTGAAATGGTTGTCACAAAGGAAACTCAGGGGCGGAGCTACCATTGGTGCAGAAGGTGCAGTTGCACTAGGGCGCATAGCAGCCAGTCGATACACAGGAGTGTGTAGAATGTGTGTCCATCTAGATAGTCCATCTATTCATTTATCCATCCTCAAAATCATTATACAGAGCAGACTGATTACTATTGCTTATTACTGAGTAACCTTTAGGCCAGGGGCCCATGTTAAATAGGTTCACTACTGAGGAAGCTGATGAGAGATATAGGGGCATATTTATCAAGCTCTGTATGGAGCTTGATGCCCCGTGTTGAAGGCTCGTCGGAAACAGACGTTTTCAAGAAGTTGTGAAGCAGCGGTTTAAAGACCTGTGCGCCATAACCTATCCGCCTGCTCTGAGGCGGCGGACAGAAATCAACCTGATTGGATACGATCGGGTTGATTGACACCCTTTGGCTCTTTCTGCCATACATTTTTGGCCCTGGATTGCACATGAAGTACCTCTAAGGTACAAATCACAAGTCCAGCCTCATTCTTGGCCTTTAGCTTTAATATATTTTTATATTGTTAAAAAGACAAGAAACACCTCTTGCTTTTGTGTAAAAATGTGCTTATCCCACACTCCCTAGAGAGGCCAAAAAACAAATCCTATAACTTGCAGATATTGTAAATCAAACAGCTTACAGAATTTGTTTTTTAGTTTGTCAGTGGAATGTGGCACAAAGCACAAAAACAAAAAATATTGAATGTCCCTTTCATTTTAAAGTTTAACCCTTTAATTGTGGATGACGACATGAAGTTGTCATCAGCTCAATGCCTTAACTGTGGATGATAACCACGTTTCATCATCCGAAGGAGGAGGGGCCATTTCAGAGCTGACAGTGGTTCCCCCACTGCAGTTACAGGCCCATACAAGGTAATCTGGGAAGGTAATGATGTCACCACACATGGGCATGGTAACGTCAAAACCGAAAACAGAAAGCGCTTGATAAAGCTTAAGTGAGGTGGTGGTGGGGTGTTGAAAACCTTAAAAACTCAGCTCTTTTAAACCCTAGAAACCCCCAAGACCTACCACTTTAAAGGAAATTGTCTGCTTGGGGTAATTTTATTACACATTTTTATAAAAAAATAAAAAATACACACTTTTTCAATAGTTTACGAAACCCAAGCACACTATTGTTTACAATCTTTTTTTATTAAAATCTTAATAAAAAATGCACTTTGGTTTACATTTCTTGTACATTTCTCAAGTGCCATGAAATATACATAAAATAATAGTATAGTTTGCATTTACTAAATCTGCTGAAAAAAAACAATATATAATATGTGGTGTTTTCTAAATAAAAACGGCCTATAGTAAGGGTTAATGTGTGCAGCATCTAGAAACTCCAAAACAGCTCAGCATATGGGTGGAAATTGCTCATAGTTAAGAGGTTAATAAACGCATCTGCCAAAGTATCACTTTTTGCTCTCCCTCTGGATAAAATACTGTGACCCAGAAACATCTGTTGACAGATTCCACATGTACCTGTGAGGTAATCTGCTAGGGCCTAGTTTCTCAACCTGTGGTAAGTGTATCCCTGGGTGTACTTGGGGCATTAGCAAGGGGCACTTCAGGGATTGGCCTTCAGTATTCCCTTGATTAGGTTGAACCACTGCTCAATCACTGATTCACGCCAAATTTGTAAAACCTTAGATTCTGGCTTGTTAGTGACATATGAGGGCTGGAGTTAAACAGAGAAAGTGTATTACTGTGACCAAGTGTCACAGAGACGAGTGCCAGATAATTGTGCCAATGTGAAATAGGTAAAGTGCATCATACGGACGTGTGCCGCAGTGAACAAGACAAATGAACTGTGTATAAAATGGTTATTAAAAATAGAAAGATGGTACCCTAAATATAATTTTTTTCATCATGCAGAAAAAAGTTTACTTTAATCTTTTTTAACGTAAGAAGCACATTATTTGCACATAATTATTAATATCAATGGACTATATATCTGTGTTTTATGTGTTTATTTATATTAGTTATAATACTGCCAAATATTAAATTCCATAAAACATAAAATAAATATCTTATTCCTACATATATACGTCATTAATATATCTGATACAAGCTTGTGAAATCAAATGATACACATGGTTTCTATTTTTGCTCATGCAGAAGATCAATAATATTTGTGCTACAGTTGAGGTAAAACAAATGTATTCCTACAGGGGTACTTGCTACAAATAGGTTGAGAAACACTGTGCGAGGGAGAGTTCAGCTGCCTATAAGCCTGTTCTGGATAAACCTACATGAGTCTAAGAGGCCGATTTATCAATGTCTGGTGGACATGATACGCTGTAGCGTATCATGTACTCCAGACATCACTGAATGCTGACAGCATACGCTGTCGGCATTTAACTTTGCACAAGCAGTTCTAGCAGATTCGCGACTAATCGGCCACTAGCAGGGGGTGTCAAACAACCCAATAGTACAGAACAGGTGGACCAGTTAAGCAGCAGCGGTCTTAAGACCACTGCTTCATAACTGCTGTTTCCGACGAGCCTGAGGGTTTGTGCGGAAATAGAAGCGTTAGGGGCCATTCGGCCCTTGATAAATTAGCCCTAATTATCTTCATTTTAATGGGAGTTGGTATAATTTTGCAATAGATACATTTGTAGTCTCTGTTATTTTTATTCATAATAGTTGAGATTTGTTTTTTACTTTTTCAGAGTTTGCATCTGAGAACGATCACAGGGACTTTGCCGGGGAGTTGGAGGTCTTGTGCAAATTAGGTCACCACCCTAATATTATAAACCTCCTTGGAGCCTGTGAGAACAGAGGTATATCTGTCCTGTCTATGTCTGAGTGTCTGTAGCTACAATGAGTCCCAAAGTGATCATTCAATGAGTATAAACCACTTATTACACAGTAACAGAATCCCTTAGAACGTCTGGAACATATTAAAGGAAACATTGTACACCAAATCTTTCTATTATGTATTTGAAAGAGCAACACTTAAACATATTACATATTTTTTGCAATAAAGGATTAGTAAAAGCTGTTTAAATCTAAATTTAATCTAACAAGGGATTATATGGAAAATTGAAACATAGGTATCTATTGTTCATCGGCTGATAAGGGCAACTCATAGAGAAGAAGCTTTATTCAGCACAGGAACATCTATTTTCAGAACACAAAGGTTTGCAATGCATTTTCTTTTTTAGATGGAACAGAGAAAATATTTGAGTATAATTAATGCTGCATTCTAATGATGAAATGACCGGATGCCAATGCAGAAAGCAGAGAATCCTTAGCAAACGCATAACAGACCTACACTCTTTCTGTAAACACTAACCCTGTTGTGTGTGATCAAGTTGAATGGCATAAAATTACAGTATCAGATGCTAATAGGCAGCCATAGTGTCAGGCCAAGAAGGTGACCATCTAAGGTCTCTCTCATGATGGGGCCTCACACAGGGTCTTAAACAATATGTGCTATTTATTTTCCTTTTGTTTTGTTCCTGTTTTTGATAGTATACCTGCCCTGTCCACAGACTTTCTCCTGACACAGCCAGATATTCTAGCCCTCACAGCCTCTTAGGCACAACCACAACTTCTCTGGCTGTTCCTCCCTTTGCTTCACCTTATGCCAACCTCAGAATAATCAGCAGGCACGAGGACACTGGCAGCAATGAACATATAAGAGGGATTAGGGGCTGCACTTAGTCTTGTTCCTCCTAGGTTCCCTTCCTGCAACTCAGAGCAGGACACAGCATTTTGACCCATATGCAACTAGATGTGATAGCTGCTAGTAACATCTCTTATATTAACTCTCCAGCCACTCTACTCTTTTGTCTCCTTTCTCTCTGCCCCCCTTATTTCTCTCTTTGTCTCATCTCTCCCTTCTCTCTCTCTCCCTTCCTCTTTCTTTTCACTCTCTCCACCCCGCTCCCCCTCTGTCTTCCTCTTCACTCCCTTCTCTATTCACTTTCTACTCTCTTTTCCATCTTTCTTCCTTCTCTCTCCCCATCCTCCTTCTCTTCACTGTGCCTCGCCCCTCTTCTTTTTCACTTCCTTCTCCATCTCTCTCCCTCCTTATACTCTCTTTCTCTATCTCTTCATTATTATTGAGAAATTTGATGTAATAGAAAGCCAAAACATAAATTATTTAAATAAATTAAAAAATAGGGAAACGTATTACAGCGCACAACATATTAATAAAAATTAAATATATGAGGCCTCATATTTAAATTTTTCGTAAGATCTCACGAACCCTACAGATGCTTTGGTTCAAGTGATCACAAAATCAACGTAACTGAAGCTGCTATACGATAATAATGACAATATTCTATTCCTGTTGCTATTATGTGTGGCTGTTTGTAATGTGTACATTAACCCCTTTTCCCTAGAACCTGCCTTGAGCTGGTGAAAAGTTCATATGCAGCCTAAAACTCAGTGGGCATTATCAAAAAGGAAATTATCCCATATATTGATTTAGCCTCTACTGCAATAAAGCTAATTACAACCTGGCTCCATCTCAATTAACCCTAAGGGTGACCAACCCCATTACAATTAACCTGGCTGCACTATCCCGAACTGTCCCCCCATCACAATTAACCCTTTGTGATGAAGCACCAGTCGTCCTCGGCACTCCTGCCTTAAATGGCCCCCATTAGCAAAAAACTCAAACACCCAACACAATATTTACATGACCCCCACTGAAAACTCATCTAACTTAAACGCACTTACCTTGTACTGCACATATACAGCTCATTCTTATTAAAAAATAGCATTTTAAGTAGATGATCCAGTCAAAAACTTGTGATTATATTTTTTCATTGTGGCTTCATTTTAGCGACAATCATAGGAACTGGCTATGAATATTATCTTGTATTCTCATGTACAAGATACATGTGTTGGTTTTGTTTTGGTAAATAGTAGGTTAATGCCACCTAATAATGTATAGTAGTGTCAAATTTTAGCAACCAAAAATAATTCCATAATTACAGAATAAGAGAATATACTCAACAAATATCATTTTCTTGGATAGTCATTTTTTTCACAATCCTGGTAGTAAAATTTTTTAAATAAAATAAGGGAAGAGATATCCACACTTAGGGCACGATTTATCAAACTGCGAGCAAACAGGATTCACATGTTGTGAACCTGTCTGCAATACTTCACAGAGGGTGGGTCGCATTTGTTCTCCATATTTTACATTGCACGGGCAAATACTTATGCAATGCAGCCCCCTCTACCCTCACACAACCAATTGCGTGAGAGTAGGGCTTTTCAACCACCCCGGTCAAATTAATCCAGGGTGATTTTAATCTGCTAACTCCAAATTGGCGAGAGAGTTTATGAAGCAGTGGTTTAATTTGATTTGATTGATCAATAGGAGGTTTCAGCAATACTCTAAGAGACATGAAAACATGGTCTAGTGCTTTGCTCTTTACCTGGTCACAATCTAACGTTGGGAGCATACAAACTTGATATATAACTGGATATATGAGGTACTGTCTCTCCACGTTTGCACTTAACATTTATGTGGACACTACCTGATGGTTTTGATATTACTAGCAGCAGACCCTAATCTGACACATACACATGTATAGTAGAGATTGAAAGTTGAGTTATATTTCAAGCTTTATCATTTATTAGGAACTACGTTCAGCAGCACTATTGATTTTGTGTTTTGTTACTTTATAACTATATATAATTCTTCCACCACTAAAGGACACATGTTCATGTGCTACTTTAGCTGAAAGATCTTTTTAATTAGGTAAACATGGGATTTCCATTCTTCTTCAGGATACCTGTACATTGCCATTGAGTACGCACCTTATGGGAACCTACTTGACTTCCTAAGGAAAAGCCGAGTTCTCGAGACAGATCCTGCATTTGCCAAGGAACATGGAAAAGCCTCAACATTAACCTCACAGCAGCTGCTACAGTTTGCTTCAGATGTGGCCAAAGGAATGCAGTACCTCAGTGAGAAGCAGGTGTGTGTCTTAGAGACGTTTAATACCATTATGTTTTCTATAAGTAATTTATTATAATGCTGAGGTTAGTCTAGCGCTTTTCATTTGTTTTATATGGGGTAGCCTAGATATCAGCCTACACAATGGATTATCTGCTATATATAAACGTCAGCAATATAACTGCACGTGTTTTATGGTGACTTGTGTGATACTAGACATGTACACAGGAAAAAGTTTTGTTTCGTCTGATAGATTTGTTTTGGATTTTTTTAAACGTTCGGTCCAGCCAAATTGTTTCCATGCAGGCATTTGGTTCTGACGAATATTGGATTTGGATTTGTTACCATTATTTACAATGAAAACCGCTTATATAGACAATTAATAATAACCAAAATAATACATTATAGGATTTGAACAATTAAAATAACCTTTTTTTTTCAATGTTAAAAGAACATACAACTCTGTATGACCAAAAAACAGCATTTAGTGTCTGACCAGCCGTCCGTAACATCAGTTATTAGTAATAATATGGCAGGATTAGACAGGGATGATAGACAAATAAATGGTAAGACCCCCTGTACATCATTACACACAAACAAGCTTATTCACCAAACAATATAACTCCCCCCATTCCTGCACCTTTTTTGTGCCAATCTGCATAAACAAATTAAGCAATCGATTCTGTCAAGCTATCTTTCTTTTTTTCGCCCGTTTCATCCAATAATCCATTCGGCTGTTTGTATATCAGACAACTTGCTGAATCTGCACATTCAGACAAATTTTAATTTGTGCAAAGCTCAAATGCACATCTCTTTGGGTCCTGTAACACTTGCCCAGCTGGGATTACACTAGGAACTGTTTCCATTTGACCACCGTGATACAGTGGTATAAGTATCCTCATCCGGTATGTCACAGAAGAAAACTTTCCTGAAGTATATCAGTCTGATCCTGCCAAGTAAGGTCAGTCCAGCCCCGAAATACCAGGCAATTCTCCTCTGAAAAAGGAACATGACAACCCCAGACGATCGTTTCGGCCTCCTATGGGCCTCATCAGTGAGGTGCAGCCACATTCCTCTAAGCACACTGGGCAAGGAGTCCACGTCTGGTTTCCCCCATCACCCATAGGGAGACTTCCCCAGGGTCATAATAATTTGCATACAAAGAGAGAGGCGCTCTACCAGGAACGAACAACAGCTCAGTGGCTTGTTCTATGGCGATTTACCACCCGGAAGCAGCCTCTTTTAGACCAGTGTGCTTTTCACAGAAGAAAACTTTCCTGAAGTATATCAGTCTGATCCTGCCAAGTAAGGTCAGTCCAGCCCCGAAATACCAGGCAATTCTCCTCTGAACAAGGAACATAACAACCCCAGACGATCGTTTCGGCCTCCTATGGGCCTCGTCAGTGAGGTGCAGCCACATTCCTCTAAGCACACTGGGCAAGGAGTCCACGTCTGGTTTCCCCCATCACCCATAGGGAGACTTCCCCAGGGTCATAATAATTTGCATACAAAGAGAGAGGCGCTCTACCAGGAACGAACAACAGCTCAGTGGCTTGTTCTATGGCGATTTACCACCCGGAAGCAGCCTCTTTTAGACCAGTGTGCTTTTCACAGAAGAAAACTTTCCTGAAGTATATCAGTCTGATCCTGCCAAGTAAGGTCAGTCCAGCCCCGAAATACCAGGCAATTCTCCTCTGAACAAGGAACATGACAACCCCAGACGATCGTTTCGGCCTCCTATGGGCCTCGTCAGTGAGGTGCAGCCACATTCCTCTAAGCACACTGGGCAAGGAGTCCACGTCTGGTTTCCCCCATCACCCATAGGGAGACTTCCCCAGGGTCATAATAATTTGCATACAAAGAGAGAGGCGCTCTACCAGGAATGAACAACAGCTCAGTGGCTTGTTCTATGGCGATTTACCACCCGGAAGCAGCCTCTTTTAGACCAGTGTGCTTTTCACAGAAGAAAACTTTCCTGAAGTATATCAGTCTGATCCTGCCAAGTAAGTTCAGTCCAGCCCGAAATACCAGGCAATTCTCCTCTGAACAAGGAACATGACAACCCCAGACGATCGTTTCGGCCTCCTTTGGGCCTCGTCAGTGAGGTGCAGCCACATTCCTCTAAGCACACTGGGCAAGGAGTCCACGTCTGGTTTCCCCCATCACCCATAGGGAGACTTCCCCAGGGTCATAATCATTTGCATACATAGAGAGAGGCGCTCTACCAGGAACGAACAACAGCTCAGTGGCTTGTTCTATGGCGATTTACCACCCGGAAGCAGCCTCTTTTAGACCAGTGTGCTTTTCACAGAAGAAAACTTTCCTGAAGTATATCAGTCTGATCCTGCCAAGTAAGGTTAGTCCAGCCCCGAAATACCAGGCAATTCTCCTCTGAACAAGGAACATGACAACCCCAGACGATCGTTTCGGCCTCCTATGGGCCTCGTCAGTGAGGTGCAGCCACATTCCTCTAAGCACACTGGGCAAGGAGTCCACGCCTGGTTTCCCCCATCACCCATAGGGAGACTTCCCCAGGGTCATAATAATTTGCATACAAAGAGAGAGGCGCTTCCGGGTGGTAAATCGCCATAGAACAAGCCACTGAGCTGTTGTTCGTTCCTGGTAGAGCGCTTCTCTCTTTGTATGTGAATCACAAGCTTGCCTGGTGTGGCTAGATTGTGACCTATAGGTGACAGAAAAGGGGGCTGAAAATCCTTTCTGTGACAAATAAGTGACTGGCGCAGGGTTGGATAACCTTGGTTCGTCACAAATTGGTGGGCAGCGGTGTAGATCATTTTTTTTTATTATTAGATTTTAGTGCTTGTGGATTTGCTAGTGTGAAAATCCCAGTACTAAAAGAAATTGTTTCTTACAATTTCCAAAGGCTAAAACTCAGTGCATTATATAGTCACACATTGCAAACAGTCCCCTTCCCTATTCTCTGTTTTTCTTTTCTATTTTATTTTTGCTATGGAGGCATACGAGCAGCGATCTAGAGAGGCACTTATACTCCTATGCCAGGAGCGAGATATTCCAATACGTTCAAAGAACAAAGATTCACTAATACAAGCTCTTGTTGAATATGATAACAGCCAAATCACACCAGTTGAAGTCTCAGGAGAGATGTCTGCAGCTGTGGGCGGTGATTCATCAGGATCTGGGGATCCATTGGACTGTTATTTGCAAACTGTTCTTAAACATATGGGCTCAGTGGATGCAAGTTTGCGCATGGAACTGATTACAAAGTTTTATGAAAGACAGGCTGCTGAACGACAGGCTGCCATGGCTGAGAGGCAGGCGTCTCTGGCAGCTGAGAGACAGGTTGCTGAAAGACAGGCGGCTGAATGACAGGCGGAGAGAGAGTATCAGCTACAGCTTGCACGGTTGGAGAGAGGGATGGTCTCACCTGTTAGTGAACCTAGAGACCCCCCTGCTCCCAGAGTGCGTGCAGAGAATTTTCCCACCCTGGAGAAAGATGGAGATGTGGATGTATTCCTGCGTAGCTTTGAGAAAGTTTGCAGACAGTTCCAGTTGCCAAGGGAGCAGTGGGCCAAGTACCTTACCCCTGGCCTGAAAGGTCCTGCACTGGAGGCGTTTGCTGAACTACCCCCAGAGTTTGATCAGGAAATCCTTTTCTAAGGGGGGATCCACCTGTAAAGGAGCTGCAGCACGACCCCCCTTCACAAAACCTGGTGTGCCTTTATCCAGTGTTTCTGCTCCCTCTGGGAAAGGAGGGGCGAGTGCTGCATCTGGGCAGGGGGATACCCGCAGATGTTTTATTTGCAACAAAGTGGGCCACATCAGCTTCACTTGCCCAGAGAGGATTAACTTGGGGCAATCAGATGGAGGGAGTAACCCCTCAGAAGTACCAGCATCTGTTTTGTTTGTTACCTGTCCAGAGGAAAAAAACCATGAGAACCTGCAACCTGTGACTGTTGGAGATAAGTAAACCTAGGGCTAAGGGACACAGGTGCAGAAGTGACTATGGTGCATCCAAAGCTAGTGAACTCTGAGAACATTATCCCTGGAAAGACTCTAGCAGTTAAAGGGATTGGGGGAATGAAACTTGCAGTGCCTATGGCATGTATATATCTTGATTGGGGAGTGGGGAGAGGTTTAAGAAATGTGGGGGTATCTGAAAATATTCCTAATGATGTTTTACTGGGTACTGATTTGGGTAGATTGTTATCTCTTTATGTGCCTGACAATGCTACATGTGACCTAGTGACATTAGTTGCAGACCCTTATGTGGAAAGGGCTGTGTGTAAAAATGCTCAGAGACATTATGACCAGGAGGGAGGACAGAGTGCATGTATGCGCAGGGCTGTGCCTGAACTGGGGGTGTCTGTGCTGAGAGGTGAATCTGTGAGAGAAGAGACTGACTGGGGAGAACGACAGACAGACGGTGTGTGTCTTCCTGTACTTAAACCAGCAGTATCGGCAGAATTACCGTTAGCTGTACAGGGTGAGACTGATGGGGGAGAAAGGCAGATAGACTGTGTGGGTCTGTCTGTGCCGGAACCAAGTTTAGCTGTACGGGAAGAGCTTGTCTGTGAGAGAAGGCAGATGAGGGGTGCGTGTCTGTCTGTGATTGAATCAGTGGATTCTATAGAAGGAGGTGAGATTGACGGGGGAGAGAATGACTGGGTGACTGGGCCGCTGGATGATGTGTGCCAGTCTCTGCCAGGGACAATTCTGTACCCTGTGAAAAGACACAATAGTTGGGATAAATGGCAGAAGGAAGATGTGTGCTTGTCTGCACCAGTGTCAAAAGGATACCAGATTCTGTGTGAAAGTGGCAGACTGACTGTGAGAGAGAGCAGGGGGGCAAACTAGCCCACTCTGACAGAAGCAGCAAAGCCACAGATTTCAGACTGTGTGGGGGAGGAGGGTACAGGATACTCTTTGAGGGACCCCCAGAGTGAGTGTGAAAGATTGTGGGTGACAGAGACCCCAGTAACCTCAGCTGTGACCTATAAACAGACTGCACAGGCTAGGGGACAGAGACTGACACAGACTGCAGGCACAGGGGGGAGGTGTACAGAAAAGTGTATTTACACAGCCCCACTGTGCCATTCAGCAAATACACTGATAGATGTGCAGCATCAGTGTCCTCAGCAGGTTCAGCAGTTAGAACGCACAGTGAGGAGGAGGGGGGCAGTTAGTCAACCCCCTACCAACCATAACAGAGTGCAGGAGTACAGGAATTCTACTCCAGTGGGAGGGCAAGAGCCTATGGTAGTTAAGCAGCAACTGACAGCACACAATATGTTTAGAGAGCACACCATAGGTAGCAAGACACTAGGTTTCACAGGCACCTCTGTAACAGGGGATGATGTGTTATTCCTGGATAAGATGCAAACCTTATTGGGGGAGGTACCTGCAAAACCCAGAGATGCCATATTCGCACAAAAACAGTTGAAGGAGTTTACTGCCAGAGAGGGAGTGTGTGAGATGGTCCATAATGTTCTTTTACTCACGCCCATGAGACAGAACAAACTAGAGGCTGCATGGGAGGGGCCCTGCAATATATTCAATCAGTTGGGTAGAGCAACTAGTGTGTTACTATTAAAAGGAGGGCATCCTGCTGCCAACACTGCTAGGTGCAATCTGTCTGGCAATGGTGTTCTCACCGCAGGGGGAAGCTCCTTTTGATATGCATCGGGAGTGGCTCGTAGCCACCCCCTTTTGCATCTCTTATTGGGGGAGGTGTCACAAATATCTCAGGATTCAGCTGCTAAGGAGTTAACTTTGTGTAGCTTGCACTCAAAACAGTTATTTGTTTTCAAGAAGAATTGTGTTTGTATTTGTATTTTCTTTGAAGTGCTAGAAGCCCCCTGATTAGCCCACTAAATGTTATTGTGTAGGCATTGAGTCATAAAACCACTCGAGCTCTTCATCCCAGAGATACACAGGATAAAGTTTATGGCTTAAGCTGTCAATAGAATGCATGATGCAAAACAGGCCCTTCATTACAAAAACTGACCAGGTCCCTGACAGGACATTGGTATATTATGTACATATGTGGTTTAAAAGTGTTATAACCTTAACGGCAGGTAAATATGACAACCTATGGCATATTTGATATCAAAACAATTCTCCCAATAAAACTAAAAAGGTTCTAAATATGTAAATATAGAAATTTCTTACCTGGCAGGAATGATAATGGATTGTATAAATTCAGGCAAGAAATTAGTCTATTGAAGGTTGTAAAGACAGGGGGGTTTCTTAGCCCGCCCAGGAGGGTGTGGTTAAGCAACCTTATCTCTGAAAAGTAGGGTTTAAAAATCTTATTTTTTAACAATAAGTTTGTCATTCTTACAAGGGGAGCTGCTATACAGAGTAAGGAGCCATCTTCTTATGCCATTCCCCTGGCGCAGATCTTGAAGCTAGTAAAGTATTCAATTCTGTTTTTCTCCTTTTTATTTTAAAACACTGTTTGCGTGTGTAATTTTATTTGTAACAACTTTTTATTAATAATGCATTGTGCATAATATCTTTGGCATAATAAATAATTCCTTTATTAAGTTTGGCCTTTGTCTAATAATTGAGCCACGTTACTGAAAGAGACTGGAATATTAGAACTGTATAATTTAGGTTATTTTCTGCTAAATTGTATTTCTAGAGTTAATGTGTAAAGTCTGGGGTTTTCCTTAAGATTTTCCCTTTAATAAATTTTAAGTGGTGGCAGCATTTGAGCTATAGGATTTATAGTTTATTGTGGGTGACATTACAAGGGAGTGTTGGGCATTTCTCTTACGTCTAGTACAGATTAAGGGAGTGCGAATTAACTCTTGCACCCACTAAACTGAATCACAAGCTTGCCTGGTGTGGCTAGATTGTGACCTATAGGTGACAGAAAAGGGGGCTGAAAACCCTTTTTGTGCCAAATAAGTGACTGGCGCAGGGTTGGATAACCTTGGTTCGTCACACCGTATATATGGATTTTTTGTTTTATTCTCTTATTTTTGTTTGGAAATATGGGGTTTTGTGTTATGTATATATATTTTCTGTTATTTTAGTTATGATCCTTGGCACATTAAATTGCTTATATTAATGCACTATTATCTATTTGCAGTCTCTTTATCAGTGTGGGTGGCTACATTTATTTTTACCCATCATTCTTATATTTAAGCTATTCCACTTTAGAGACAAGAGTGCTAATTATAAGTACTTCATTTTTCTTTTTATATAATTATATTCTTACATTTACTTAAACACCGGTCACTACTAGACCTATTTGCCCTAATTAACACCTGTGCCTTATTTTAGGAGTTTTATCAACTCTGTTTAATACATTACCTGTTTCAAAATCTCAATACAATTGTTTTAAAAAGGAAACCCTATACCGAAATGCGTCTCACATCAGAATCTGTTTGTGAGCCCTTTTCATCATTTTGTTGATTTTTTTTCACTAATATCCCCATTCCGTTCACTGTTGATGACCTCTTCTCGCTCCCCTCTGCTAATTTCTTTACTCACCTGTTTCTTCATCCTTCATCCTGTTACATCATCATTTCCCAACTCCTATGTCCTTTTCCTTAAAGGGACATTAAACCCACATTTTGTCTTTCATGATTTAGATGGAGAATACCATTTTAAACAACTTTCTAATTTACTTCTATTATCTAATTTGTTTCATTCTCTTGATATTCTTTCCTGAAAAGCATATCTAGATAGGCTCAGTAGCTTCTGATTGGTGGCTGCACATAGATGCCTCATGTGATTGGCTCACCCATGTGCATTATTATTTCTTTAACAAAAGATATCTAAAGAATCAAGCAAATTATATAATAGAAGTAAATTGGAATGTTGTTTAAAATTGTATTTTCTATCTGAATTATGAAAGAATTTTTTGGGGTTTAATGTCCCTTTAATGTTTCACCTTTTTCCTACGCTTCCTATCTGTTTTCTTTCTTTTCTTTTTTTAAGAAATATTTATTAAGCATTTTTTTCAAAGTAAAAGAACGAATGACCCTTGCTAGTGAACATTTGAACTTATTACTTAATGCCTGCCTATCAGAAGAGACAAGTATACAAGATTAGAAATTACATATATACCTCTAGACCACACAGGTTAGTGTCACACATGACAAAGGAAATAAAACCAAGTCAAACAATAAAACAATGACACAATATAAAACATTGTAACCTTAAAGGGACATGGAAAACAATATTAAACTTTCATGATTACGAACAATTTATAAAAACATCTAATTCATTTCTATTATCAAATGTACTTCTATCTCTTGCTATGCTTTTTAATTTCAGTTCATACCCTGATATAATACATCTTTATTCTCAGGATTAGGCATGTGTATTAAGCACTGTGTAACATTGTAACAAACACTGCTACCATAGGCCTAGATTTGGAGTTCGGCGGTAGCCGTCAAAACCAGCGTTAGAGGCTCCTAACGCTGGTTTTGGGCGCCCGCTGGTATTTGGAGTCAGTGATTAAAGGGTCTAACGCTCACTTTTCAGCCGCGACTTTTCCATACCGCAGATCCCCCTACGCCATTTGCGTAGCCTATCTTTTCAATGGGATCTTTCTAACGCTGGTATTTAGAGTCGTTTCTGAAGTGAGCGTTAGAGCTCTAACGACAAAACTCCAGCCGCCTGAAAATAGCAGGAGTTAAGAGCTTTCTGGCTAACGCCGGTTTATAAAGCTCTTAACTACTGTACCCTAAAGTACACTAACACCCATAAACTACCTATGTACCCCTAAACCGAGCTCCCCCCACATCGCCGCCACTCGATTAAAATTTTTAACCCCTAATCTGCCGACCGCCACCTACGTTATACTTATGTACCCCTAATCTGCTGCCCCTAACCCCGCCGACCCCTGTATTACATTTATTAACCCCTAACCTGCCCCCCACAACGTCGCCGCCAGCTACTTAAAATAATTAACCCCTAATCTTCCGACCGCAAAGCGCCGCCACCTAAGTTATCCCTATGTACCCCTAATCTGCTACCCCTAACACCGCCGACCCCTATATTATATTTATTAACCCCTAATCTGCCCCCCTCAACGTCGCCGACACCTGCCTACACTTATTAACCCCTAATCTGCCGAGCGGACCTGAGCGCTACTATAATAAAGTTATTAACCCCTAATCCGCATCACTAACCCTATCATAAATAGTATTAACCCCTAATCTGCCCTCCCTAACATCGCCGACAGCTACCTTCAATTATTAACCCCTAATCTGCCGAGCGGACCTCACCGCTATTCTAATAAATGTATTAACCCCTAAAGCTAAGTCTAACCCTAACACTAACACCCCCCTAAGTTAAATATAATTTACATCTAACGAAATAAATTAACTCTTATTAAATAAATTATTCCTATTTAAAGCTAAATACTTACCTGTAAAATAAATCCTAATATAGCTACAATATAAATTATAATTATATTATAGCTATTTTAGGATTAATATTTATTTTACAGGCAACTTTGTAATTATTTTAACCAGGTAAAATAACTATTAAATAGTTAAGAACTATTTAATAGTTACCTAGTTAAAATAATAACAAATTTACCTGTAAAATAAATCCTAACCTAAGATATAATTAAACCTAACACTACCCTATCAATAAAATAATTAAATAAACTACCTACAATTACCTACAATTAACCTAACACTACACTATCAATAAATTAATTAAACACAATTCCTACAAATAAATACAATTAAATAAACTAACTAAAGTACAAAAAATAAAAAAGAACTAAGTTACAAAAAATAAAAAAATATTTACAAACATAAGAAAAATATTACAACGATTTTAAACTAATTACACCTACTCTAAGCCCCCTAATAAAATAACAAAGCCCCCCAAAATAAAAAATTCCCTACCCTATTCTAAATTAAAAAAGTTACAAGCTCTTTTACCTTACCAGCCCTGAACAGGGCCCTTTGCGGGGCATGCCCCAAGAATTTCAGCTCTTTTGCCTGTAAAAGAATAAATACAATACCCCCCCCCAACATTACAACCCACCACCCACATACCCCTAATCTAACCCAAACCCCCCTTAAATAAACCTAACACTAAGCCCCTGAAGATCTTCCTACCTTGTCTTCACCATACCAGGTTCACCGATCCGTCCTGGCTCCAACATCTTCATCCAACCCAAGCGGGGGTTGGCGATCCATCATCCGGTGCTGAAGAGGTCCAGAAGAGGCTCCAAAGTCTTCCTCCTATCTGGCAAGAAGAGGACATCCGGACCGGCAAACATCTTCTCCAAGCGGCATCTTCAATCTTCTTCCATCCGGTGCGGAGCGGGTCCATCTTGAAGCAGGCGACGCGGATCCATCCTCTTCTTCCGTTGTCTCCCGACGAATGACGGTTCCTTTAAGGGACATCATCCAAGATGGCGTCCCTCGAATTCCGATTGGCTGATAGGATTCTATCAGCCAATCTGAATTAAGGTAGGAATTTTCTGATTGGCTGATGGAATCAGCCAATCAGAATCAAGTTCAATCCGATTGGCTGATCCAATCAGCCAATCAGATTGAGCTTGCATTCTATTGGCTGATCGGAAAAGCCAATAGAATGCGAGCTCAATCTGATTGGCTGATTGGATCAGATAATCGGATTGAACTTGATTCTGATTGGCTGATTCCATCAGCCAATCAGAAAATTCCTACCTTAATTCCGATTGGCTGATAGAATCCTATCAGCCAATCGGAATTCGAGGGACGCCATCTTGGATGACGTCCCTTAAAGGAACAGTCATTCGTCGTTCAGTCGTCGGTCCGGATGGATGTTCCGCGCTGGAGGTCTTCAGGATCCTGCCGCTTCGCTCCGGATGGAAGAAGATCGAAGATGCCGCTTGGAGAAGATGTTTGCCGGTCCGGATGTCCTCTTCTTGCCGGATAGGAGGAAGACTTTGGAGCACCGGATTATGGATCGCCAACCCCCGCTTGGGTTGGATGAAGATGTTGGAGCCAGGACGGATCGGTGATACCTGGATGGTGAAGACAAGGTAGGAAGATCTTCAGGGGCTTAGTGTTAGGTTTATTTAAGGGGGGTTTGGGTTAGATTAGGGGTATGTGGGTGGTGGGTTGTAATGTTGGGGGGGGGTATTATATTTATTCTTATACAGGCAAAAGAGCTGAAATTCTTGGGGCATGCCCCGCAAAGGGCCCTGTTCAGGGCTGGTAAGGTAAAAGAGCTTGTAACTTTTTTAATTTAGAATAGGGTAGGGAATTTTTTATTTTTGGGGGCTTTGTTATTTTATTAGGGGGCTTAGAGTAGGTGTAATTAGTTTAAAATTGTTGTAATATTTTTCTTATGTTTGTAAATATTTTTTTATTTTTTGTAACTTAGTTCTTTTTTATTTTTTGTACTTTAGATAGTTTATTTAATTGTATTTATTTGTAGCAATTGTGTTTAATTTATTTATTGATAGTGTAGTGTTAGGTTAATTGTAGGTAATTGTAGGTAGTTTATTTAATTATTTTATTGATAGGGTAGTGTTAGGTTTAATTATATCTTAGGTTAGGATTTATTTTACAGGTAAATTTGTTATTATTTTAACTAGGTAACTATTAAATAGTTCTTAACTATTTAATATTTATTGTACCTGGTTAAAATAATTACAAAGTTGCCTGTAAAATAAATATTAATCCTAAAATAGCTATAATATAATTATAATTTATATTGTAGCTATATTAGGATTTATTTTACAGGTAAGTATTTAGCTTTAAATAGGAATAATTTATTTAATAAGAGTTAATTTATTTCGTTAGATGTAAATTATATTTAAGTTAGGGGGGTGTTAGTGTTAGGGTTAGACTTAGCTTTAGGGGTTAATCAATTTATTAGAATAGCGGTGAGCTCCGCTCGGAAGATTAGGGGTTAATAATTGAAGGTAGGTGTTGGCGATGTTAGGGAGGGCAGATTAGGGGTTAATACTATTTATGATAGGGTTAGTGAGGCGGATTAGGGGTTAATAACTTTATTATAGTAGCGCTCAGGTCCGCTCGGCAGATTAGGGGTTAATAAGTGTAGGCAGGTGTCGACGACGTTGAGGGGGGCAGATTAGGGGTTAATAAATATAATATAGGGGTCGGCGATGTTAGGGCAGCAGATTAGGGGTACATAGGGAGAACGTAGGTTGCAGCGGTTTACGGAGCGGCAGATTAGGGGTTAAAAAAAATATGCAGGGGTCAGCGATAGCGGGGGCGGCAGATTAGGGGTTAATAAGTGTAAGGTTAGGGGTGTTTAGACTCGGGGTACATGTTAGAGTGTTAGGTGCAGACGTAGGAAGTGTTTCCCCATAGGAAACAATGGGGCTGCGTTAGGAGCTGAACGCTGCTTTTTTGCAGGTGTTAGGTTTTTTTTCAGCTCAAACAGCCCCATTGTTTCCTATGGGAGAATCGTGCACGAGCACGTTTTTTAGGCCGGCCGCGTCCGTAAGCAACTCTGGTATCGAGAGTTGCTTTTGCGGTAAAAATGCTCTACGCTCCTTTTTTGGAGCCTAACGCAGCATTTGTTTGAACTCTCGATACCAGAGTTAATTTTATGGTGCGGCCAGAAAAAAGCCTGCGGAGCGTTAACAGCCCTTTTACCGCCGAACTCCAAATCTAGGCCATATAGTGCACAGGACACATACAAGCTCTTGAGCATACACCAGTATGCTGTCACAGAAAGGACCTAAGTTCTAACAAAGCAGATCAAGAGAACGGGGTCAATTAGATAATTGAAGCAAATTGAAAAGTTATTGTTTTGTTAATTGTAAACTCTATAATCTCTATCTGAATACTGAAACAGTCATTTTGATTTCCATGTCCCTTAAACCCTTGTCAGACGGCTGTGCAAACATTATTCCTTGAGATGCAGAATACATAGATAATTCATTCTTTTTATTGTTTTCCAATCTTCCCTCCTCCATTATTTGTCTGTTCAACATTTCAGTTTTATTTCCCCATCTCCGTTTTCCTTCATTATTTCTTCTCTCCTTCAGATTTCTTACTCTTTCTTGACATCTTTCTTTCTAATGACACGGTGAGTCCACAGATCATCTAATTACTATTGGGATATTCACCTCCTGGCCAGCAGGAGGCGGCAAAGAGCACCACAGCAAAGCTGTTAAATATCACCTCCCTTCCCTCTAACTCCAGTCATTCTCTTTGCCTACGTTAGAATAAGGAAGTGGTAAAGTTAGGTGCTGGAAATCAAGAGTTTATTATTTTATTTGCATTCATTTAGCATTGGTGGCTTTTAAGCAACGGAACTTGTGGGACATAATTCTCACTGCGCCTCCCTCATATTTAAATAAAAGTTGCTGCCCTTATTATTATTTTCCACAGGTCAATGTGAGGGAAAGGACCTCTCAAACCTAGTGAGCTGCCTTGCTGCCAGGCAGATTTATTGTGGTAAGTGCTAATTTATTTTCTTAAGCAGCTTTAAGGAAAAAATATAGCACTTTACTATTTCCCTAACTTGGATTTTTAATACATTACGCCTAGTGTTGTAAGGGGGGTTATGTATTGCAGTTTTGCAGGCACTGGGGACTTGAGGAGAACTTGGCTCATTTTGGTGGTTTTATTAAGGCTTGTGTGAGGTAAAAATGTATCTGTTGCACACTTATTTTTCTCTCACTTTCTGTATATGGAGGAGAGATCTGCATCAAACGGTTATTTGCTAGCCTGACATTTCTGAAACAGCTCCTTTTTGAATTTAAGAATCAGTTATTTTTTTATCCTGCTGGATAGGCACCTCAGCAAAACTATAGCTGAGGTGTAGAGGCTATTTGAGGTGTTAAGACGTTTTTATTTCACATATCTTGAAAAATAAAGCAGTAACGTTTTTGTTTTTATTAAAAAATAAAGCAGTTTCTTTTTTGCATTGCTTCAAAAATAAAGCAGTTTCTTTTTAAAATTTAAAGAGACAGTAATGTTTTTTTCTTTTTTAAATCTGTTCATAATTTAATTATTTATATTTATTCTGTTAAGATGGACAAATACTCTGTTGTAGATTACAGATTTCCTTTATGTTTGAATGCTAATATTGAACCACCAATTCTTTTTTCTTCCTCATGTGTTGAGAGAACTTAAAATTATAAGGATAGACTTTTTGAGCCAATATTGTTTAAGATGGATGCTGTCCAGGAGTCTTCTGACAATGTTCAAAATATGCCGCATTTTTCTCCTCAGGTGTCCCAAATTTTAGCACCCATTAATTCAGTGCCCTGCGCTTCCTCTCAAGCTCCGGCTGGGGTCTCCTTGCAAGACATTGTTTCTCTCATGTCTTCTGCAGTTTCTGATGTGTTGTCTGCTTTTCCTATGCTACAGGGAAAGTGCAAGAGGAAGTCTAAAGAATCAGTGCGTAAGGTGTCTGACTCGGTCGTGGCTATTCCGAATATTCCCTCTCATAGATCTGATGGGGAGGATTCTTCGGTAGCATCTGAGGGTGAGATCTCAGATTCTGACAGTGTAATTCCTTCCTCTGATGCTGAAGTTGTATCCTTCTGGTTTAAGCTGGAGCACCTCCGTTTACTACTCAAGGAGGTTTTGGCTACTCTGGATGACTCTGACACTACTGTCATTGTCAACCCTAAAAAATCTTGCAAACTTAAGTACTATGATGTACCTTCCATGCTGGAATGTTTTCCCGTACCAGATCGGGCTACAGAAATTATTGTTAATGAAGGGAGAGAGGTTTTTCTCCTTCTCCTATTTTTAAGAAGATGTTTCTCATTGATGACGCTATTAAGGAGTCTTGGCAAACGGTCCCCAAGGTGGAAATTTCCACTTTAGCTAAGAGAACCACTATTCCCATAGAGGATAGCTGTTCTTTTAAGGATCCTATGGATAAGAAACTGGAGGGTTTTCTTCAGAAAATATATGTTCACCAGGGGTTACAATGACAACCTGTGGTGTGTATTGCTACCGTTTGTAGTGCGGCGGCATACTGGTTTGATGCGCTGCCTGATTCCATTCAAAGACACTCCCCTTGAAGAGATCCAGTAAAGGATCAAGGCTCTTAAATTGGCTAATTCTTTTATTTCTGATGCTTCCCTCATTAAGCAGGAGGGACTTCAGAGTAATTTTCGTTCCTTTTGAAACTTCAAGGGCAAACCTTCTCTCTCTAAAAACAGGAACAGTCCAAACCTGCCTTGAGACCCAACCAATCTTGGAATAAGGGAAAGCAATCCAAGAAGCCCGCTAATGAATCAAAGTTAGCATGAAGGGTCTGCCACCGATCCAAGACCGGATCTTGTGGGGGGCAGACTTTCCTTTTTCACTCAGGCTTGGGTTCGGGATGTTCAGGATCCTTGAGCGATAGACATTGTGTCCCAAGGATACAAACTAGAATTCAAGACCTTTCCTCCCAGGGGCAGATGTCTTCTCTCAAGATTATATGTCGACCAGATAAAAAGAGAGGCGTTCTTACGTTGTGTTCGGAATCTATCCGAAATGGGGGTTATAGTTCCTGTTCCACTACAGGAGCAGGGTCTGGGATTTTACTCCAATCTGTTTGTGGATCCCAAGAAAGAGGGAACCCTCAGACCAATCTTGGATATCAAGAGTCTAAACAAATTCCTCAGAGCACCGTCCTTCAAAATGGAAACTATTCGTTCCATTCTTCCTTTAGTTCAAGAGGGTCAATTTATGACAATAGTAGATTTAAAGGATGCATACCTTCATGTTCCCATCCACAGGGATCATCCCAAGTTTCTGAGATTTGCCTTTCTCCACAAACACTTTCAGTTTGTGGCTCTTCCCTTCGGACTTGCTACAGCTCCCAGAATTTTTTCAAAGGTTCTGGGATCTCTGTTGGCAGTACTCTGGTTACAGGGTATTGCAGTGGCGCCTTATCTGGATGACATTCTGGTTCAGGCCTAGTCCTTTCAACTAGCAATCTCCCACACAGAGATGCTTTTATCCTTCCTGCGTTCTCACGGTTGGAAGGTGAATCTGTAAAAGAGTTCCTTAATTCCATCTACAAGATTCAGTTCTAATGAAGATATTTCTGACAGAGGTCAGAAGATCCAAGATTCTTGTCTGTCTCTTCAGTCCTCTCCTCAGCCATCAGTGGCTCAATGTATGGAGGTAATAGGTCTGATGGTTGCCGCCATGGATATTATTCCTTTTGCTCGTTTCCATCTCAGACCTCTTCAAATATGCATGCTCAAGCAGTGTAACGGGGATTATGCAAATCTGTCTCCGCGTATTCATTTGGATCAGATGACAAGAGATTCTCTTCCTTGGTGGTTGTCTCAGGATCATCTCTCTCAGGGAACCTGTTTTTGCAGACCTACCTGGGTGATAGTGACAACGGACGCCAGCCTAATAAGTTGGGGAGCTGTCTGGGGCCTCCTAAGGGCTCAGGGGACATGGACTCGGGAAGAATCTGTTCTCCCCATAAACATTCTAGAGCTAAGAGCAATCTTCAATGCTCTTCTGGCCTGGCCTCAGTTAGCTTCTGCCGGTTTATCAGATTTCAGTCGGACATCATAACCTCAGTGGCTTACATCAACCATCAGAGTGGAACTCTGAGTTCTTTAGCCATGAAAGAGGTGTCCAAGATTATTCAGTGGGCAGAGACCCACAACTGTTGTCTATCTGCGATCCACATTCCAGGAGTGGACAATTGGTAAGCGGATATTCTGAGCAGACAGACATTTCACCCGGGAGAATGGGAATTACATCTGGAAGTGTTTTCCAACTTGATTCTCAAATGGGGACAACTGGATCTAGATCTCATGGCATCTCGTCAGAATGCCAAGCTCCCGAGGTATGGGTCGAGGTCCAGGGACCCTCAGGCAGTTCTGATAGATGCTCTGGCAGTTCCTTGGAACTTCAGTCTTGCATACCTATTTCCTCCGTTCACTCTCCTTCCTCGAGTCATTGCTCGGATCAAGCAAGAGAGAGCATCAGTGATTCTCATTGCTCCGGCGTGGCCTCACAGGATTTGGTATGCAGACCTAGTGGAGATGTCATCTCTCCCCCCTTGGAAGCTTCCTCTAAGGAAGGACCTTCTACTTCAAGGGCCCTTCCTTCATCCAAATCTAGTTTCTCTGAAGCTGACTGCTTGGAGATTGAATGCTTAATTTTATCTAAGCGCGTTTTTTTCGGATTCGGTCATTGAGACCACGATTCAGGCTCGCAAGCCTGTTACCAGGAAAATTTACCATAAAATATGGCGAAAATATCTCTATTGGTGTGAATCCAAAGGTTACTCTTGGAGTAGAGTTCGGATTCCTAGGATTTTATCTTTTCTCCAAGAAGGTTTTTATTGGCAAGTTCCTTGAAGGGTCAGATTTCTGCCTTGTCTATTTTGTTACATAAACGTCTGGCAGAGGTTCCAGGCCTCTGTCAGGTCTTGGTCAGAATCAGGCCTGTGTTCAAACCTGTTACTTCTCCCTGGAGTCTTAATCTTGTGCTTAAGGTTCTTCAGCATGCTCCGTTTGAGCCTATGCATTCTTTAGATATTAAGTTGTTATCTTGGAAGGTTTTGTTTCTTGTTGCTATTTCTTCTGCTCGTAGAGTCTCTGAGCTCTCGACTTTACAGTGTGAGTCTCCGTACCTTATTTTTCATTCGGATAAACTTGTTTTACGTACTAAATTAGGTTTTCTTCCTTAAGTAGATTCAGATCGGAACATTAATCAGGAGATTGTTGTTCCTTCTTTATGTCCTAATCCTTCGTCTCATAAGGAACGTCTTCTGCACACCCTAGATGTGGTTTGTGCTCTGAAATTCTATTTACAGACGACTAAGGATTTTCATCAGTCTTCTGCTCTGTTTGTAGTTTTCTCTGGGAAACGTAAGGAGCAGAAAGCTACGGCTACGTCTCTTTCTTTGTGGCTGAAGAGTATAATTCGCTTTGCCTATGAAACTGCTGGACAGCAGCCTCCTGAGAAGGTTATGGCTCATTCTATGAGGGCTGTTTCCTCTTCCTAGGCATTCAAAAATGAAGCTTCTATGGAACAGATTTTCAAGGCTGCAACTTGGTCCTCTCTGCACACTTTTTCAAAATTCTATAAATTTGATACTTTTGCCTCGACTGAGACTTCCTTTGGGAGAAAGGTTCTTAAAGCAGTGGTACCTTCTGTTTAGGTTCCCTGTCTTGTCCCTCCCTTATCATCTGTGGGTATTGATTCCCAATAGTAATTAGATGATCTGTGGACTCACCGTGTCATTAGAAAGAAAACTAAATTTATGCTTACCTGATAAATTTCTTTCTTTCTTGACACAGTCAAGAGTCCACAGCCGCCCTGTTTTTGATGACAGGGTATTTTTTGTTAAGTTATAAACCTCAGACATCTCTGCACCTTGTTGCTTCCTTTCTCTCCTTTACTTCGATCGAATGACTGGAGTTGGAGGGAAGGGAGGTGATATTTAACAGCTTTGCTGTGGTGCTCTTTGCCGCCTCCTGCTGGCCAGGAGGTGAATATCCCAATAGTAATTAGATGATCTGTGGACTTACCTTGTCAAGAAAGAAAAAAATGTATCAGGTAAGCATAAATTTCGTTTTTCAATCTTGCTTTGTCTCTCTGTTAATGCTCACATGCTCATCCCCCTTTCTCTTGCACTCCTCCTTCTCTCTCACTCTCTCTCCCTCTCTCTGTCCCCCCTCTCTCTCTCACTCTTCTCCTTCATTCCCCCTCACTCCCCCTCTTTCCCTCACTCTCTCTCTGTTTTTCACTCTCTTTCTCTCCATCTCTCACTCTTCTCCTTCACTCTCTATCTCACTCATCCTCTTTCTTTCTAGCTTTTTCACTCTCCCTCACACTCCCCTTCTCTCTCTCTCTCTCTCTCTCTCTCTCTCTCTCTCTCACACACACACTGTCACACTCCTCCTCTTTTTCCCTCTTACACTCCCCCTCCTTTCTCCCTTACACTCTCACACTCCCCCCTCCTTTCTCCCTTACACTCTCACATTCTCCCTTCTCTCGCTTACCCTCTCTCACTCTATTACACTCCCCCTTCTCTCTCTCTTACTCACCCACTCTAACACTATCTCACACTACCTCTTCTCTATTATCTTACTCACTCTCTCAATCTCACCCTCTAGCTCACTCTCTCACACTCTTCCTTCTCTCTCTCTCTCTCTCTCTCTCTCTTACTCACCCAGTCTCTCACTCTCTTACACCACCCCTTTCTCTCTCACTCACCCTCTCTGTCTCTCTCTCTCTCTCTCTCTCCCTCTCTTTCTCTCTCTCTCACTCACCATTTTTCTCTCTATTTCACTCACCTTCTTCCTTTTACTCATCCTTTCTATTTCTCTCTGTCTCTTTCTGTCTCTCACTTCCATACATGATATCACATGGTGTTGTATGCTTAGTTTATTCACAGGGACTTGGCCGCACGGAATGTTCTGGTTGGGGAAAATTTAGTTGCAAAGATTGCTGACTTCGGTCTTTCTCGGGGAGAGGAGGTTTACGTAAAGAAAACCATGGTAAGTAATGTGCTGGTGTTGTTTTTTTCTTATAAGATATTTTATTGAGGGAAATTGATAACAACAAACAAATACTGAGGGCAAAAATCAGACAGCATATTGAAAC
Source organism: Bombina bombina (assembly GCF_027579735.1). Classification (NCBI taxonomy): domain Eukaryota; kingdom Metazoa; phylum Chordata; class Amphibia; order Anura; family Bombinatoridae; genus Bombina; species Bombina bombina. The sequence goes on along the minus strand of NC_069508.1, from coordinate 192,212,431 downwards.
AAAAATACAAAAACAGTCAGGCCTGAGCCAATAGTACAATGTTATATCGGTCACATTTGAGTTACACCTTATTAATACGTGTGTAAAAACCCCCAATTAGAATTTTATCGTTTAATTATTGGGAATGGGGATGACATTACCCAACATTTTCTCCAAATACAGTGAGTATATAGTGAATTATGGGGGGGGGCATGGAAGGGGAAGGGTATCAAGGAGAATAATATTCAACTAGGTAAATCGGTGCATCAATCTTTGTTACTATTAAAAGAGACAAAAGAGGAACTACGTTTGGTCCAGGCCCAGGACCCAAGAGAGAGGAAAGAGTAAGAGGGACAGAGGGGAAAGAAGAAGAAGAAAAAAAAAATGTTTTAATAAATTAGTATTGTAGTTGTAGCCAGGGCCGCCACTAGAAACAATTGATCAGGCCCCCCCCCTCCTTTGACATGTACAATTTTTGACCAAGTGACTAAAACGTATGTGCACTTTATTCTTAATTGTCTATTTAAACTTGGAAATGTTGTAAAGGTAGTAACATACTGAAACACACAAACACACACATAAGGATTCACGTATAGACACTCTAGCAGACACGCAAAGAAACAGACTCAGACACAGACACCCAAACAGACACTCAGCACTTGTTTACATTGACCTGACAAGTAATGAGGTAAACTACAGTTTTGTAAAAAAAAGGAGATTTAGAAAACAAAATATGGAGTTCTGATTATCTTTTTGTAAAGGAAGATGACAACTAAATTATGATAACAGCATGCAGTGGCTGAAAGGATGGGCCCTGAACTGCCTAAACAATAATTTAAAGGTTAAATGGTGGATTGGTTACTTCCGGAAAGGTCTTGTTAGTCTCAAAGTCTGTAGAAAGATGTGAATAATTAGTAGTAAGGTCAAAATGTCCTAAAAAGGAACAGACAATGGACACACACACACACAAACTCAAACTTGCACATACACCCAAGGAAACACCAACAGAGACAGCCTCAGAAAACACACAAAGACATACACACACACACACACACAGACACCCACAGAAAACACACAAAGACATACACACACAGAGAGACAACCACATAAAAAACACAGAAAGACATACACACACCCTCACTGAGACATCCACAGAAAACACACAAAGACATACACACACCCTCACAGAGACACCCACAGAAAACACAGACATACATACATACATACACACACACACACCCTCACAGAGACATCCACAGAAAACACAGACATACACACCCATCCACCCTCGCAGAGGCATCCAGAGAAAATACACAAAGACAAACATACACACACCCTCACAGAGACACCCATAGAAAAACTCGAAGACATATGCACACACCCTCACAGACATCCACAGAAAATGCACAAAGACATACACACCCACCCTCACAGAGAGACCCACAGAAAAAAAATACATACACACTCATAGAGACACAAACCAAAGCACAAAGACATAAACACAGACACCCACAGAAACACTCACAGGAGGAAACATTTATGCACCTTGCATTCCCTAAATCAACAGTGTGTGATATGTATGATAAAAAAAATTGTAGAAATTAAGAGATCACTTTTTAAAGAATCATATTTGTAAATGTGCAAACAAAAATAATTCTGTGAATTCAAAATTGTACATTAATGAGCTGGCTAGATGAAGAAAAGTACCTTTAAAAGGTTGACATATGTTTGTTTGTTTTTTCCCCAACCAAGAGCACCACTTCAAATATAGTGTACACATTTTCCCATCTGTCAGCTGTACTTATGGATTTTGAAAATGCTGTACTCTATATGGTCTTGGTGGGACCATAAGCTGTGGTACTCATACCATTAGATCTGGCTAAATGCAGGATTCAGGCTTGTTGGTATGTATTTCAAAATTAAGTCAGCTGTAGTGTAAATTGAACAGTTTTAAGTTAACCTGTCTCATTTCAAACACTGAGCAATCTTAGTCTGAGAGTATAAAATTTTATGCAGATGTAAAAATCTTAGATAAAATGCTTCCTTGCATCTGGAAAGTCCTTGCATAAAGGGGCAGTAAACTGGAATGATATATATATATATATATATATATATATATATATATATATATATATATATATATATATATATATATATATATATATATATAATGCATATCTGCCAAAAGGGCATCTACCATTTGTGTATTGAGGAGGAAACATTTCTGCATGGTTTTAAATATAGAATTTCTACAGCATTGTCAAATAATCATAAATTCACTGCTGCTAAAAAAAAATGTTTTTATGGACCCCTAGCCCCACCATACAACTACTACCACACTGAAGTTACAATACAAAATTGCACAAAGAAATAAAAAACATTTGTTAAGTAATTCCTACCTCCTCTGCAAATGAAAGTGATCTGCCGTCTGACTCAGGCACACACTGTACAAAGTGCTAAGTCTGTCTCACACTACGCATAGTGGTTTAGTGCACACTAAGAAATCCTCTAAAATGCTAATACTTTACTCCTTGTAATAACATTTCCCATGCTCAATTAGCACTCTGCTGTAGTACCCACTGGTGGCTGCCTCATGGGGCCCCCCTGGCTCATTGGGCCCCTGACAGGAGTCACCCCTGTCACCCCCTGATGGCGGCCCTGGTTGTAGCCAGTTGTTCCATGTAGCCCAATAACTATCCATGTTGTCTTGCATTTTATGTACGAATCTTTCCATAGTTGCAAAATGGTTAACCAAGTCACAAGCGCTTTGTAATGTAGGGGGGTCTATTTGCTTCCATGTTCTGGCTACGCAAAGTTTTGCAGCTGCTTTGATATATATTAGGATTTTCTGTGTGGGGACTGGCGTTTTTAAATTAAACATATTGAAGAGAACTGTTTGGGGGGAAAGTGTAATATGAATACCTAAAGACTGCAGTAATGATTTTATCTCAGTCCATAAGGATACTAGTTTCGGGCACATCCATCAGATGTGAGAATCTGAACCCTGCTGACCACATTGTCTCCAACATTGTGGGGGAACAGAACTAAACATTTTAGAAAGTTTCAAGGGAGTTCTATGCCGCTTTAAGATAACTTTAATATAAACTTCAAGTAGGTTACGCAGTGTAATGTTTTTTTAGTAAGAGTGATTGCTTTAAAGATATCTTGCTCAGGAATTATAAGATCTAGTTCACGTGACCATGCCTTAACCTGCCACGGGACGCCTAGGGAATATTCTTTCATCAAGGCGTTGTAGTGGAATGTAAGGGGTCTCACCATACCCTTCCCCCTCATCCACCTCTCCTCCAATTTAGTAAGTTCCCTAAGTCTGTGTTTCGGGAAATTCCATGAATTTACTAGGTTTATGATCCTGTTTGCTTTAAAAGGGAGCCATGAGGGACTCACTTCTTGTAATTGGAATAGATGGGCTACCATGGCCAATCTGTTATTCATATATAGGTCTTTTATATGGACTATATTAAGGTTCTTCCACCAATCTGTATGAATATTAGGGAAGTCCCAAAATATGCCATCTAAATGTTGGATAGGGGAAGGATGAGGAGCTATTTCGTTACGGTGTCTGAGATCATGCCATAAGGTGATATTCTGCTTAACTATAGGGTTATCAACTAGCTTAGCCAAAGATTTATGTCTCGGGACCCATATGACCCGAGGTAGTTGTAAACCCTCTGGAATGGTCAATTCCTCCAACCGGTACCAGCCCGGTCTTTCTTCCCTTTGACTCCAAGCCGCTATGTGGGTCAGTCGGACTGCCTCGTAGTACAAAAATACATTAGGAAAGGAGGTCCCCCCTCTTGTGACTTGTCTCTGAAGTATCTTATGAGCTATTCTTGGTGCTGGTGTTTTTTGATTGTGAGAACATGGCAATGTCCAAACTGTATCACTCAAGTAAGTCATGTGAGTTGCTTGTTTGGTGCTAAAATGATGCCCTCTATAACTTACAATTAGTTTATAAAATTGTTCAGTTTTCATTCAATAAACAAATATATAACTGAATATAACCAATTCAGCATACATGAGATAATATATTCTTTCATAATTCAGATAGAATGTAATTTTTTTTTAAACTTTCCTATTTGCTTCTATTGTCAAATGTACTTCATTCTTTTGGTATCCTTTACTGAAACACAGGTAGATAGGTTTAGGAGTGCACGTGTCTGGAGAATGGCAATGGTTTTGCAAGAATTCTTATAACAATAATATACATTGTGCAGACACTGCTGCCATCTATTGTTGAAAAGTATTCTTGCAAATTGCTGCCATACAGTTCTTCAGACTCATGCATACTCCCTACCTAGATATGCTCTCCAATAAAAAAGGCTTTGTTAGCTGCAGAATGTGGAAGAAGTTGGCCACTCATGGCCTTTGGCTCTTTTTGGAGCCGGATTTATTCTTGTGAAAGTGCAACACACTAAAATTAGTGTAAATCCAGATATGAGTTTGTAGAACTTTCACAAGAATAAATCCTTTTCTGAAAAGAACCGAAGGCTGTGAGAAGCCGCCTTTCCCTGCATTTAGCTGGTAATGAGGCTGCCTAAGGCACGTGCCTAATAAAGAATACCATGGAAATGCTAAACATTAGATAATAAAACTAATGGGATATGAAACCCAATTTATTTTAAATTCAGATAGAGCTTGCAATTTTAAATGTAGCCACCAATCAGCAAGCGCTATCCATGGTGCTGAACTAATAATGGGCCAGCTCCTAAGCTTACATTCCTGACTATTCAAATAAAGATAGCAAGAGAACAAAGAAAAATTGAGGAGTAAATTAGAAAGTTGCTTAAAATTACTGCTCTATCTGAATCATTAAAGAAAAAAAAATTGGGTTTCTTAATCCATTTTAATCTTAAATATGAATTGCATGCTCTATCTGAATAATGAAAGAAAAATTTAGAGTTTCATGTCCCTTTAAGTAAAAAAAAATGTGCATTCAAGCAAAGTATCATTAATAAAGAATGAATTATCTGACAAGTATTTTCACCTTTGGTTTCAATAACGGTGTCTGAAAATGCTACTTGAAAAGCAGCCGTTAACTTGCGGATAATTATTAACCCCTGAATTTGCAGCTCTTCTTATTAACTGGCACGCCTTTGAAAGCAATAAAAAATAGATATGTTTTTGTTAGCATGCTGGCTATATTGCTCTTAGGACTTTTGTAAGAGCACTTTATTTCTGTTTAGCATCTCCTTTTAATTGGACATTTTCTTCAAAATAACAGCATAAATAAGGCTCTACTTAAAGGGACACTGCAATGAAATATTTTATGTCATTAACATGAAAATGCAGCATTTAAAATTTAAACATGGTGAGTTTTGTTTTGCTTGAAAATAAAAAAGTTAGTTAAAAGGTGTTTAAATGTAATTTGAAACTAATACATTTATCAGTTATGCACATCCTACTAAGACCCACTGACTGATAGCCACTTCCTGCTAATGCTTATGGGCTGAAAGCTACTTCCTGGAAGTACAACACAGATACAGCTATATACATTTTTAGTTAAATAGCTTTTACCTCATAATTTAGGAAAAAATAAATTAACAAAGTTTAAATGCTGCTTTTGCCTATGACTGATGGAAACAATTGAGTACAGCGTTCTTTTACGAACAACGAATCATGAACATTTAAAGGGACTTGATTCCCAAATATTTTCTTTTATGATTCAGACAAAGCATACAATTTTAAACAACATCACAGTTTACTTATATATTATCAAATTTGCCTCATTCTCTTGGTATACTTTGCTTTAATACATACTTATCTGTTACAGGGACGTCTGCCAGTGCGCTGGATGGCTATTGAATCCCTAAACTACAGTGTTTATACCACAAAGAGTGATGTGTAAGTAACTGTTGTATTTATTAGGCTATGACTAGTTGCAGGTCATTAGATTTATCTTTAACCCCTTAATGACAACCAACATAGCCTGTATGTCAGCTGTCTGTAGCACAGGGCTTTAACAGTGTCGGTCTCGCTGACAGCAGTGAGAGTGCACTATTTCTGCATGCTTCAGGCAGTGAGTCATACAGAAGTAGCCTGGTTTGGTCACTCTTGGCAAGGCCTGTGCTGTTAAAGACCTGGAGAACCCTTGTGACAGGCGTCGTACAGGATATGTCACTGTTGTTAGCGGTTAAACACCAGATAAGTGAGATTTCATGAATAAATCAAGTGTAGCAAATGTGCTTCTTAAACGGACATTGTAGTGTAAAAATAAAATGCTCTGTTTTAATACAGCAATCTATTTTTTCAAACAATTTCCCTTCTTATACAAATTGTGTTACTCAATGTTGCTCTCTTGGAACACCCCCATTCTGCTGTATATGAGGATATGGACTGTGATTGGGACATACGCATATACTACACCTGCTTATTATTGAACCCCTGTCCACACCACACACTATCTATTATAGATAAATAATGTATATGCTGGGTATCCTCAAGAAAAAGAAAATAATAATAATATTAATAAATAAAAATATTATATATATATATATATATATATATATATAAATAAACCATACATCTCAATGTTTTTGACTAGGTATTAGGGACTCAGAAGGTTGCGGGGGCAATAGCTGTTTTGTGTGCGGTGTAATGAGTGGATGGTGGACGGGATTATGAGTGTGTCTGGATTGGTCCGTGGGCATATCCGGGTGGTTTGCGGGTATATCTGGGTGATCTATTGGTAGGTTTAAGGGAAATTCTTCAAATAGGGACACATGGCTGTCTCAAAGGGAAAGAGTGAGAGACCTCAGAATTAAGGACTGCCCTTCTCAAATAGGGATAATTGGGAGGTTTGGTTAAATTTAAATAAAGTTGACGTAGTAGTTGTTGCTACTGCTACAAGCTTTTCAGTGGGGTCAGGAGAGCCTAGAACAAAATGAAGCTTACATTCTTATTGACCTATGATTAAACATATGAAAAGGATATTGCTAAATCTTTACTGAATAGTGTAAATTTTAACTTTGACTAAACTTTTCCCATTTGTGGAAAAGTATTTCCCACCAAAATAGTTTGAACTTTTTGAAGCCTTTCCTGCCTGCATAGATGCCTTTTTCCAGGCCTGTGACATAATGCTTTTAACTGCTCAAACAAATCAACAATTTATTTTTCTCATTTAGTTAATTTGTTTTCTGTTAAAGGGCTATTTAGAATTTTATGCGAATGCAGAAACAATGAAAAGATTTATATTTTTTTCACTCATCCAAAAATGAATGTTCATGTCTAATATATACTTTTATGTGTTCTCTGACATTTTCTTGTTTCCTTCAGTTGGTCGTTTGGTGTTCTGCTCTGGGAGATCGTAAGTTTAGGTAAGTCAGCATTGCCGCCAGGTAACGATTTATTTCTACTATTCTGACGTGCGCCACAATCAAACACACATTACTTCATTGAAACACAAAAACTATTATAAATACAATTATTTCTGATTCTTAAAGTAAGCTCTAGCTCTGATTAATTCAGCAGATTGGAACCGCTAGATTTTTTTTGAAAATTCCTAAATTCGAATAAACAAATTAGAGGAAAATGTATAATGTATCAGGAGAGAGGTCATTTATGATTGCAATTCAGTGTTTACATTTTTTAAAATAATAAATTGTGTGTATGTATTATCACTGGTAATAGAAATTGTTAGTAAGTTTTCTTTTAATCCCTATTAAGATCGGACTTGGCCTAGAATACCAAATACAGCTATTGAGGTTTTACCTACACAATGATATAAAAAACATTCCTTTTGAGAAAATGTTTAAAGGAGAACTAGTAAAAATGTGCTCTTTAAAACAAAATAAATACTTCACAGAGAAGAATTTATCCCTTATGGAACACTAAGATAATTTTGAATTTGTATGAATTATCACTGCATCATAACAGAACTGCTTACAAAATAAATGTATTTTTAACCCTTTCATGACAGGGTTAAAGTGCCTACATCGGAACAACTGTTGCACAATCGCGAGATTTCAATTATTGGATCACATCTGGGGGGCGTCCCTACAACCCTAGGAACGCCCTCCAGACCGCGATCAAATCCTAGAAGCACAGAAGGCTTCAGGACAGCCGTTAGCTATGACATTCTATTCCGTCATAACGGCTTTAAAGCCCAGTGTAATTATGACGGAATAGAAGGGCATAACGGCTTTAAAAACCAGTGTAATTATGATGGAATAGAAGGGCATAACGGCATTAAAAGGTTAGCATATCAAACCTGTAAATGTGTTTAAATGTTCATTGTTGCGCAGTCTCAGGACACACCCCTTGAATGTTATTTATCTTCATTTGCTGTGGCCAATTAGGGACAGATAAAAATGAGCTGTTCTACACTGCTCAGTGATTGGTTGATATTTATATGAGGGCCAGGGGTTCTGCATTCTGCGGAATGCACTCAAGCCTCTCTGGGGGAGTTTAAACACTACAATCTTCAGAGTTGTAATACAGAAATAAATAGTGAAAGTTCCTTGGGAAGATGTTTAATTATATATGTTTAAGCTTTTTAAGGGGAAAGTTCAGTACTTCAGCAGGCTGTCCAGTAAAATATGTAAAAAAAATACTGGACACTTAAATGTCCAATTGTTAAAGTCTCCTGCATGTCAGGTAAATTTGAAAGACCTCCTATGCCTCTATGCATTACAAATATGGCCCAAAAATAAGTGACACTTCATATGCACTACTACTGGCTTCCAATGAGGGTTAACCCCCCCTCCCCACTGTCTTATGTGTTACTTGCAGCTTTAGGGGGGTGAAAACACCACTCTGTGTGTGTTATATTTAGCCGCTGTTGTAATGTTTCTGCTCTGTGTGTGCTACTGACACAAGGGTTAAATCACTGCTCTGTGTGTGTTACTGGCACAAGGGTTAAATCACTGTTGTGTGTGTGTTACTGGGACAAGGGTTAAATCACTGTTGTGTGTGTGTTACTGGCACAAGGGCTAAATCACTGCTGTGTGTGTGTGTGTTATATTTAGCCGCTGTTGTAATGTTTCTGCTCTGTGTGTGCTACTGACACAAGGGTTAAATCACTGCTGTGTGTGTTTTACTGGCACAAGGGTTAAATCACTGTTGTGTGTGTGTTACTGGCACAAGGGCTAAATCACTGCTGTGTGTGTGTGTGTTACTGGCAGAAAGATAACATTATTGATTTGCATGATACTGGCAGCCAAGAGTATAATTTCTAGGCATGTGTATTTGCATTTTTTTTTAGCTGCCAAAGGGGGAGAAGGCACACAGCGGGATCTAAATTAGGTTGATATAACGGGAAGAAGCACACTGCAAGCAGGTTCCGTAGCCCCATTACTTTACAAAATTTATGCATTGTGAAGGCTGAAAAGCAAGACTTGATTAGCGGCAATAATAAAGAACGCTATCCTAACTGGCTGACTATAAATACAGCGCTATAGATGGGTAGTAACACAATTCACAAAAATAAAACATAGCTGTTAAAATCATTAATAAAACCAATACATGACAAATGCCCTCTTTCCTTCTAAATACAGGGAGAGTCCACAGCTGCATTCATTACTTGTGGGAAAACAGAACCTGGCCACCAGGAGGAGGCAAAGACACCCCAGCCAAAGGCTTAAATACCTCCCCCACTTCCTTGATCCTCCAGTCATTCTTTGTCTTTCGTCACAGGAGGTTGGCAGAAAAGTGTCAGAATTTTCGGAGTAGTTGCTTATGGAGGGTAGCACTCTTCGAGATGGAACTGGAGTTTTAAGTAGTCTTGTCAGACTCTCATTGAGAGCATTGACGACAGTTAGGGTCTGGAGATACAGGGAGAGTCTTTCTGCGAACCCATCCAGACTCATATTAACAGCTCCGTAAGCAATCAGGGTTGACGAGTTTCCCTGCCTGCTTTCTTTACTCAAGTCCATGTCAAAGGCGCTGCTACAATCTGTCAAACTTGTAGGACAGTGTCACTGTTCTGCGGCATAGATTCCGGTAAGATTGTTTCATTACTTTATACACTTGTTAACAATAGAAGACAAGGTCTCAGTGAGACTCCTTTATTTTTATGGAATCATAGGGTTAATATCTTGTGAGGGGGATTATTGAACAGTGGGACTTGTTAATCATATATTGTTAGGTGATTTGACTGCTTATGTGTAAGAACGTTTGGGCTACTAGGCTGATATGGAACATACAGGTTATTTCTTGGAGAGCTGTGCATTTTCTTTTTATCAAGATGGTGCGCTTTTTCCCTAGAGAGGCTAGATCCTGCATGAGCACAATGTGACTGGGAGTGGTCATGTTTTTTCCCATCTTCTGATTCATGACCAGGGGTCTGCGGAGAAGAGCATCTTCTCTATCTGTCTGGGTCATAGGAGGTGGTGAGTACCCCAGCAATTGGGGGTATAAGGTGCCAGTTGTTTTTTTATTTTCTATAAATTGATATAGATAAGTTATGGAGGATTCTGATATAGAGGATTCCTCTGATACAGATTTTGATACCTGTGTATATTGTGAGGCGGCCCAGGTAAACCAGCCCCTCAATTATGTTCCGCATGCCGCAATAAGGTGTTCACAGCAACCAATGTGGAAATGATAGAGACCACTGAGCCATCCGCCTCCAGGGATTCTTCGTCCAGTGAGGTGTGTTCCCTAGATTCTGTTCCTACATATGCAGTTGTCCCGGGTTCCGACCCTCCTTCGCCTGTAAGGGGTTTGCTTACACCAGAGGTTACTATGCAGTTCCGCATGGCCATCTCTACGGCCATAGCTATGTTACCTATCCCTGCTATGTGTAAGCAAAGGGGTAATCCGGGCTGTCCTGCCCATGGAGACTCGTGTAAAATAGTGGTTGTGTCCGATCAGTCCTCTGGGGATGCGGTTCCCTCTGAGGCTTCAGATGAAGATCCTCCTGGGTCGGAGTTTGCTGACTTGGGTCCTCCGATTGTGGAGGGCTTAGCATTTCATTTTAGATTGGCATGCCTGAGTTTACTCCTGAGAGAGTTTTTGCTGATGTTAGAGGTGCCTAGTACTGATCCGATCTTAACTAGACGTGGGAAGGAGTGGATCCTATTCCTTGTCGTCTTGTGTTCCTTTTTTGTTTATTGTTTATTTAGAATCCCAGTTTCCGAGCTCTATGGGGGATTATGTTGTATTACAGGCCAGACCTGTTTTTGGTTCGCACTCTCCTTTTCAGGATGGTTGCCTATTTTTCTTTGCTTTATTATTCCATTTTGGATAGTTTTTTAGTTTTTTAGAGCTCTGGGTTGTTATAGAAACTCTTCCTAGAAGGATGTTTCATCTCATGGGATTTTTGGTAATATCGACTTTGATGTTTGAGATTGGAATGAAAGCATCTAGTTTTCTGGTCGGGGTGATGTTCCCTTGATTTCTAGAATTGAAAGTTAAGCCATGGAGCTTCTTTCCGTGTTGCTGCTGGGACTTAAGAATTTACCTTTTCTTTATGTTTTTTATGACAGACGCGCCGTACCCTTGATGACGGGCAGGACCCATTTTGGGTAATAGTCAAGTCTTTTCTTTCCTTCTACTTCAGAGAAGTCCAGGCAGAGCAGGTCCGTTTACACTGGAGGATAGGCAGAACCTTTCTTTTTTTTTTTTTTTGATAGTCGCGTGTTGCTGGATCATAGATGTCCGGGGGTCCTGGAGGGCAGAGTTGAACCTTTCCTTCCGGCCTTCTGGACTAGGTGAGCTTTGGTGTCTTGTCCCAGTACCCTTCGCAGTGTCTTTCACTGTTGATGTGGTCCAATAGGGGAGGGGTTTTCCCGTCCTTTCTGGGTCCGATGTTATTAGGCAGAGCTTATTGGATATAGATTTGAATCCTGCTGTGACAGGTTTCTTAAATTTTGAGGAGGTCTTTTGTAACCTTCTTAATTTTGGCCATGTCGCTCTTTTTTGAAGATGGCTCGATTCTCTCTGAAGTGGGCGTCTGATGAGACTGTTGCCCTTTTTATGCCCGGAAGTGAGTCTGCATGGTTTAGAGGCTTCGCTATCTGAGAGTTCCCTTTTTGTGGGGATCTACAGGGTTAAGGTCTCTTACGCCTTCTGGGACGATTTGCTCGTTGTGACCTAGTTGAGAGAAGGTGTTCCTTTCTGGAAGGTTTTTGGTCTTCCCTTCAGTTTGTTCTGGTTCCTCGTCTCCTATACTAGGTGTGGAGGTCTCCCTTCTGGTGTCAGGAGGAAATAGCTTGTCTGGATTTTCTTTGGGTCTCTAGAGTATCTTCTTCCCCTCTAAAATGAGCTGGTGAAGGGTTTGTCTAGCAAGTTCTTGTTCGAGGGGCAGCCTGCCAAGATAATCTGGATTGGCCTAGCTGCCTGGCAAGTGGAAGGTTGCAAATGGACCCAGTTATGGTTACTTCTCTGATATGTTTTCACAGGTAGTTTTTTCCTATCTGTTGGTTCTTGGTTCAGAAATCTTCGATCTTCCCAGTGTTAAGTTATTTTGTTGGCAAGTCTATTTCCTGCTCTTTTGGGGTTGGATTTGTCCTTCAGGAGTAACATCGTTTTTTTCTTTGTACCTGTACAGGAGGTGTTTATTGAATTTTATTCAAGGACCTATTTCATCTGTTGTGGTGTTTCCACGTGTTATAGTTCATGTGTTGCAACTATTACAATATATTTTCCTTCTTGGGTTCTCCCTTCTAATAGGGCTGTTCATTGTCCAAATGGGATGAGGTTCTCCTCTTTTTTTGGGGGGAATCTTACCTTGAAGTTTCTGTCAGACTTTTTCAGAATGTTCTGTTTTTTTCCTTTAGGTCTGGGGAGTGCAAGGTTTGGAAGCTGATTAACTTCCTCCTTTTTGGTGGAGGTGTTTGTTTAGCTGGTTTTAGGAGACCTCGGGACACAAGCCTCCTCAGAGGTCTATGACTCAGTTCGAGTGCAGTAACTTCTTTGGGGGTCTGACATGAGTTCCTATGGTTCTGATTGTTGGGCGGCTACTTGGTCCTCCTAACATCCTAATTTCTTTTTCTTTAAGTTTTGCTTCTATTGAAACCTTCAGGAGTTGTTTTTTTTTTTTTTTTTTGCAGGCTGTGGTGCTCTTAGTTTGGGCTGCCTCTTATTTGTCCCTCCCGTTTGCATTCAGTGTCCTCTGTAGCTTGAGTATAATTTTCCCACAAGTAATGAATGCAGCTGTGGACTCTCCCTGTATTTAGAAGGAAAACATAAATTATGACTTACCAGATAATTTTCTTTCCTTCGATACAGGGAGAGTCCACAGCTCCCGCCCGTGCTTTCTGTTGGGTGGCCATACATTTAAATTGTTTTTCTTCTCTAACCTTTTTTACACTGATATTTCTACTACATGTTCCATTGGCAGAATGATTGGGTGATGGAGGAAGTGGGGGAGGTATTTAAGCCTTTGGCTGGGGTGTCTTTGCCTCTTTCTGGTGGCCAGGTTCTGTATTCCCACAAGTAATGGATGCAGTTGTGGACTATCCCTGTATCAAAGGAAAGAAAATGATCTGGTAAGTCATAATTTATGTTTTAAGATGCAACAAAGTATATGAATGTCCCTTTAAGTGACTGTGCCCAAGTTAAAAAACTTAGAACTGCAGATATACGACTTAACACATTTCTTATTTATCACGATGCATAAACTGTATTCTGATATATTTTGCTGTCTTATTTGCAGGTGGGACTCCGTATTGTGGAATGACTTGCGCTGAGCTGTATGAGAATCTTCCACAGGGATACAGAATGGAAAAACCAAGGAACTGTGATGATGAAGTGTAAGTCTATAAAATTAAAGGCACAATATGGTCTATCCCTCCCACTAGGAGCCTAATAAAATATTTTTCTTTTTTTAAATCTGTACTTAAAACTTTTGGGGACATTTATATAGGAATTAAATTACATATTGAGGCCCATTTATCAAGCTCCGAATGGAGCTTGAGGGCCCGTGTTTCTGGCGAGCCTGCAGGCTCGCCAGAAACAGCAGTTATGAAGCAGCGGTCTAAAGATCTCTGCTCCATAACCTATCCGCCTACTCTGAGCAGGTGGACAGACATCGCCGGAATTCAACCCGATAGAGTACGATCGGGTTGATTGACACCTCCCTGCTGGCGGACGATTGGCTGTGAGTCTTCAGGGGGTGGCGTTGCACCAGCAGCTCTTGTGAGCTGCTGATGCAATGCTGAATACGGAGAGCATATTGCTCTCCACATTCAGCAAGGTCTGGCGGACCTGATCCGCACTGTCGGATCAGGTCCGCCAGACCTTTGATAAATAGGCCTCATAGTCATAATGAGATCATACAGAGAATAGTTTTTATAAGTTTATTACATTTACCTTGTTGATAATTTTGTATATTATTTTTCATGCTTTTAAGATTTAATGACTTGGTTCCACTGGGGATCTGGAGGTATAAGATATCCACTTGTCATTATTCTTACTTATAATTAGGGAAACTATTCCTCAGTTCTATGTCAGGGGAATATTTGTAAAGGACAAAGTATATGAATAATATAGATTTACAGGCAGTGAGTTACTACTAGATACACAGCACTTTTCCTGCAAGGTGATCTAAAGAACAGGCGAGCTTACATAATAAGGGAATTACAAAGAGAACAGTCGAGAGGTGAGGAATCAGAGAAAGGTCTTATAGATGCAATAACGAAAAGAAAGTTTTAATATCCCTTTAATGGGACGACATAGTAAAAAAAAACAAAGCTTACAACTCATAGGATGTGGGTGATGACAACTGAACCGACGAGGATCCAAATTTAAGGTAATTGTGAATTTTGGAAATCTTTGGGGATTACATACACAGTCACACGAATAGTGCTTAGAAATAAATGTCATTTTGTCCCTTTAAATCAGTTATCTCATTTGTGTCATTCTATTGGCATACTTATTGAAAAGCATACCTAGGTAGGCTCAAGACCATTACTGGGATCTAGCTGCTGACTGGTGGTTGCACTAATATGCCTCTTGTCTTTATAATAGAAGTACATTTTGAGTTTCATATCCCTTTAAATGGGGTCCACTATGTTTGAATGTTTACCATACTGGGGCCTATTGTTTATTAGTTGAGCCACTGACTGCAGTAGACGAGGCTAATGAGAGGAATAAGTGATTTGTACACAACCACCCAGGTAAGTTTCTAGTAACTGTATTATTTACCAGTGGCTTGAGATCTTGTATGAGCCATAACATCATCCCCTGAAATAGTAACCTAGCAATAAAAATCACAAGGGTGGCGCTAGGGTGCTAATGTATGGTACATTCTATAGGCCTTGGTATACACATTTATGATACAAAAATATAATGCTTGGAATCCTACATCCATTGAGGATGCTTTATAGATAAATGTAGCTAAGTTGATACATTTGACTAAGTTTAGAAATAACAATGCGTGTTTCATTCAGTGATTCTAGAGGAGGTCATTGAGAGTTTCTTTTCATTGCAGGTATGATCTAATGAGGCAGTGCTGGCGAGACCGACCCTATGAGAGACCCCCATTCACTCAGATATCACTGCAGCTTGAACGCATGTTAGAGGCAAGAAAGGTATGTGCAGTGCAGTGCTCCATTCTTTAGTAGGCAAAGTAAGCAGCTGTCTAGAATTTACTTTGTGACTGGCAAAGTGATGCACCTGTAATTGTTTCTTTCTATGTTGGTTTAGCTGAACATAGTTCTCAGCCTTTTGGTCTAAATTTAGCAAGTGCCTATATATTACATTATACTCCATTAGTGTCTCCAAGCAGCTACTGTATCATGTCATGTTAATAGCCAAATCCCAGACAGACACATGGGCTGCAGATCAGTGTCATGGGCCCCATATAATGTATGGCTATTAAAGACACTAATTATATTTATTTCCTAATAATGACCAGATTCACAGGCAATTTTAGGTAAGTTGCAGGGCACACTCTGTCTGCTATTCTCCCCTCCAGAGGACTCTAGTGGTGTGGTCACCATGTTTGAGCACCTACCAGAAGGACACTAAAGCACACATTGTTTTCTGGGGTTACATAAACGATTGCACATATTCTTACTTTTGCTTTATCCCAGGGGCTACACAAATAGTTCAGATCACAGCATAAAGCCTACGGATCACCAGTTGCCCATCCCTGTATAGGTGCAGGACAAAGCAGCAGTCACTAAGAGAGCTGGTTGGCTGAACAAGTAATGCTAATGGAGCAGGGAGCCAGGAATTGTATTTCCTGCTGCTTAAGAGCATTTGGTTAAGGAACTATAGAGTGTATAGAGGGTGTAATTTACAAATCTGATTTGATTGGCTATAATGTTTTTCCAATCTACCTTTCTCTTCTATCTTTGTGTTTAGGGATTTGTAGTCTTTTTATATATGTTTGTGTGTGTATATATATATTTATATATCTATGTGTGTGTAAATATATATATTTATATATCTATGTGTGTGTGTATATTTATTTATATATGTATGTGTGTGTATATATATATATATATATATATATATATATATATATATATATGTGTGTGTGTGTGTGTGTGTATATATATATTTATATATGTATGTGTGTGTATATATATATTTATATATGTATGTGTGTGTATATATATATTTATATATGTATGTGTGTGTATTTATATATATATTTATATATCCATGTGTGTGTATATATAAATATATATATATTTATATATCTATGTGTGTATATATATATATATATATATATATATATATATATATATATATATATATATATATTTATATATCTATGTATGTGTATATATATAAATATATATATTTATATATGTATGTGTGTGTATATATATATTTATCTTGTAAGATGTCTCGAGTCCACGGATTCATCCATACTTATGGGATATTCTCCTTCCCTACAGGAAGTGGCAGAGAGAGCACCCACAGCAGAGCTGTCCATATAGCTCCTCCCTTAGCTCCACCCCCCAGTCATTCTCTCTCCCTGCTTAACTGCTAGGAAGGGCAAAGGGAGTGTGGTGACAAAAATGTTAGTTTTTATTTTCTCAAGCAAAAGTTTGTTATTTTAAATGGTACCGGTGTGTACTATTTACTCTCTGGCAGAAAAGGGATGAAGATTTCTGCAAGGAGGATGATGATCTTAGCAGTTTGTAACTAAGATCCACTGCTGTTCTCACAAGGGATGAAGAGTACAGGAAAACTTCAGTTGAGGGAACAGTTTGCAGGCTAAACTGCATTAAGGTATGTTCAGTCTATTTTTTTCTAGACAGACTGTGTTATTTCTAGAAAAGGTTGGCAATATCCCCATGAGGGAAAGGTAAGCTGTATTCAGTAAAAGAGGAATCCAAGCTTGCATAAAGGGCTCATAGTTACTGGTGACACTAATAGGAAAAAACGTTTTGGTTTAATTACAAATAAAACATTTTTTGAGGGACTTTAAGGGGTCTTTGTGGCTTGTTTAAGGGTTATTAACCCATATGGCTAGTTTAAGAAACACTCTGTGGTGTTTTTAGGCCCCATAACATCGAGTGAGGTGGGAGGGGCCTATTTTCAGTTGCACAGTTTATTTACCTCAGAAGCATCCAGCTACTTCTCCAGAGATTCCTGCTGTATTTGAGGGCTGTAAAGAGGTGTTTTTCCCCACAAATCGTTCCTAAAGGGCAAGTAGGCGCCACAGCAGAGCTGTGGCAAGGTGCTGAACGTTATTTTACCGGTTTTGAAGTTTTTTCAATCCGTTTTTTACATTAAGGGGTTAATTGTTTATTTGCATAGTGGTGCAAAGTTACTAAGGCTTTATGATGCTATTGTAAAAATTTTGTTTTGTTTACTGCTTTTTTACACTGTTTTGCAGAGTTTGTGCAGCTTTTTTTCTCTTAAAGGCACAGTACCGTTTTTGTTTAAAGTGTTATTTTCTTTGATTAAAGTGTTTTCCAAGTTTGTTTGTTTCATTACTAGCCTGTTTAACATGTCTGACACCAAGGAAAATCCATGTTCTATGTGTTTAGAAGCCATTGTGGAACCCCTCTTAGAATGTGTCCCACTTGCACTGATATGTCTATAAATTATAAAGAGCATATTTTAGCACTTAAAAATATTGCAATAGATGATTCTCAGTTAGAAGGAAATGAGGGTTTAGCATCTAGCTCTCCCCAAGTGTCACAACCAGTAACGCCTGCCTCTAGTGCGTCTAATTCATTTACTTTACAAGACATGGCCACAGTTATGAAGAAAACCCTCACAGAGGTTTTCTCTAAACTGCCTGGTTTACAAGGAAAGCGTGACAGCTCTGGGTTAAGAACAAATGCTGAGCCGTCTGACGCTTTAGTAGCCGTATCCGATATACCCTCACAATGTTCTGAAGTAGGGGTAAGGGATTTGTTATCTGAGGGAGAGATTTCTGATTCAGGAAAGACGCTCCCTCAGACAGATTCTGATATGAAGGCCTTTAAATTTAAGCTTGAACACCTCCGCTTATTGCTCAAGGAGGTATTAGCTACTCTAGACGATTGTGACCCTATAGTGGTCCCGGAGAAATTGTGTAAATACTTAGAGGTTCCTGTTTACACTGATGTTTTTCCAGTCCCTAAGAGGATTGTGACTATTGTTACCAAGGAGTGGGATAGACCAGGTACTCCATTCGCTCCCCCTCCTGTTTTTAAGAAAATATTTCCCATATCTGACACCATACAGGACTCGTGGCAGACTGTTCCTAAGGTGGAGGGAGCTATTTCTACTCTTGCTAAGCGTACAACTATACCTATTGAAGACAGTTGTGCTTTCAAAGATCCTATGGATAAAAAATTAGAGGGTCTCCTAAAGAAAATTTTTGTTCATCAAGGTTTCTTCTCCAACCTATTGCATGCATTGTTCCTGTAACTACAGCAGCTGCTTTCTGGTTTGAGGCTCTAGAAGAGGCTCTCCAGGTGGAGACTCCTTTAGAAGATATTATGGATAGAATTAAAGCCCTTAAGTTGGCTAATTCTTTCATTACAGATGCCGCTTTCCAAATCTAAATTAGCGGCAAAGAATTCAGGTTTTGCCATTTTAGCATGCAGGGCGTTATGGCTTAAGTCCTGGTCTGCTGATGTGTCATCAAAATCTAAATTGTTGAACATCCCTTTCAAAGGAAAGACCCTATTCAGGCCTGCACTGAAAGAAATTATTTCAGACATCACTGGAGGGAAAGGCTATGCCCTCCCTCAGGATAAAACAAATAAGATGAGGACCAAACAAAATAATTTTCGTTCCTTTCGGAACTTCAAGGGTGGTCCTGCTTCAGCTTCCCCTGCAGCAAAGCAAGAGGGGAATTCTGTCCAATCCAAGTCAGTCTGGAGACCTAACCAGGCTTGGAACAAAGGTAAACAGGCCAAGAAGAGCGCTGCTGCCTCTAAGACAGCATGAAGGGGTAGCCCCCGATCCGGGACAAGATCTAGTAGGGGGCAGACTCTCTCTCTTTGCTCAGGCTTGGGCAAGAGATGTTCACGATTCCTGGGCTTTAGAAATTGTGTCCCAAGGATATCTTCTGGACTTCAAAGACTCCCCCCCAAGAGGGAGATTCCACATTTCTCAATTGTCTGCAAACCAGACAAAGAAAGAGGCGTTCTTATGCTGTGTAGAAGACCTACATACCATGGGAGTAATCCGCCCAGTTCCAAGAGCGGAACAAGGGCTAGGTTTTTACTCCAACCTGTTTGTGGTTCCCAAAAAAAGAGGGAACTTTCAGACCAATCTTGGATCTCAAAATTCTAAACAAATTCCTCAGAGTACCATCTTTCAAGATGGAGACTATTTGGACTTAAAGGATGCGTATCTACACATTCCTATTCACAGAGATCATCATCAATTCCTCAGATTCGCCTTTCTGGACAGGCATTACCAGTTTGTGGCCCTTCCCTTCAGGTTGGCCACGGCTCCCAGAATTTTCACAAAGGTGCTAGGGTCCCTTTTGGCGGTTCTAATACCGCGGGGTATAGCAATGGCGCCTTATCTAGACGACATCTTAATTCAGGCGTCGACTTTCCAGCTAGCCAAGTCTCACACGGACATCGTGTTGGCTTTTCTGAGATCTCACGGGTGGAAGGTGAACATAAAAAAAGAGTTCTCTCGTCCCTCTCACAAGAGTTTCCTTCCTAGGGACTCTGATAGACTCGGTAGAAATTAAAATATTTCTGACGGAGGTCAGAAAATCAAAACTTTTAATCACTTGCCGAGCTCTTCATTCCATTCCTCGGCCATCAGTGGCTCAGTGTATGGAGGTAATCGGACTCATGGTAGCAGCAATGGACATTGTTCCTTATGCCCGCCTACACCTCAGACCACTGCAACTATGCATGATCAAACAGTGGAATGGGAATTATGCAGATTTATCTCCTCAACTGCATCTGGACCAAGAGACCAGAGATTCTCTTCTCTGGTGGTTGTCTCAGGACCACCTGTCTCAGGGAATGTGTTTCCGCAGGCCAGAGTGGCTCATAGTAACGACAGATGCCAGCCTGCTAGGCTGGGGTGAAGTCTGGAAATCCCTGAAAGCACAGGGCTTATGGTCTCGGGAGGAATCTCTCCTCCCGATAAACATTCTAGAACTGAGAGCGATATTCAATGCGCTTCAGACGTGGCCTCAGCTTGCTGCGGCCAAATTCATCAGATTTCAGTCGGACAACATCACGACTGTAGCCTATATCAATCATCAAGGAGGAACACGGAGTTCTCTAGCAATGATGGAGGTAACCAAAATAATCAGATGGGTCGGAGGATCACTCTTGCCATCTCTCATCAATCCATATCCTAGGGGTAGAGAACTGGGAGGCGGATTTCCTAAGTCGTCAGACTTTTCATCCGGGGGAGTGGGAGCTCCATCCGGAGGTATTTGCCCAGCTGACTCAGCTATGGGGCACACCAGAATTGGATCTGATGGCGTCCCCTCAGAACGCCAAACTTCCTCGTTATGGGTCCAGGTCCCGGGATCCCCAGGCGGTACTGATAGATGCTCTAGCAGTGCCCTGGTCCTTCAATCTGGCTTATGTATTTCCACCGTTTCCTCTCCTCCCACGTCTGGTTGCCAGAATAAAGCAGGAGAGAGCTTCAGTGATTCTGATAGCGCCTGTGTGGCCACGCAGGACTTGGTATGCAGACCTGGTGGACATGTCATCTGTTCCACCGTGGACTCTGCCAATGAGGCAGGACCTTCTAATCCAAGGTCCGTTCAAGCATCCAAATCTAATTTCTCTGCATCTGACTGCTTGGAGATTGAACGCCTGATTCTATCAAAGCGTGGTTTCTCTGAGTCGGTCATTGATACCCTGATTCAGGCTAGAAAGCCTGTTACCAGGAAAATCTATTATAAGATTTGGAGCAAGTATCTTTGTTGGTGTGAATCCAAGGGTTACTCATGGAGTAAGATTAAGATTCCTAGAATTGTGTCCTTTCTCAAAGAAGGATTGGAGAAGGGATTATCAGCTAGTTCCTTAAAGGAACAAATATCTGCTTTATCTATTCTTTTACACAAACGTCTGGCAGATGTTCCAGTCGTTCAAGCATTTAGTCAGGCCTTGGTCAGGATCAAGCCTGTATTTAAACCTGTTGCTCCGCCATGGAGCCTAAACTTGGTTCTTAAAGTTCTTCAAGGGGTTCCGTTTGAACCTATGCATTCCATAGATATTAAGCTTCTATCTTGGAAAGTTTTGTTGTTAGTAGCTATCTCTTCGGCTCGAAGAGTTTCTGAGTTATTTGCTTTACAGCGTGACTCACCTTACCTAGTTTTCCATGCAGATAAGGTGGTTTTGGTACCAAACCTGGGTTTCTTCCTAAGGTTGTTTCTAATAGGAATATCAATCAGGAGTTTGTTGTTCCTTCTCTGTGTCCTAATCCTTCATCAAAGAAGGAACGTCTGTTGCACAATCTTGATGTGGTTCGTGCTTGAAAGTTCTACTTACAAGCAACTAAAGATTTCCGTCAAACATCTTCATTGTTTGTTGTTTATTCTGGTAAACGGAGAGGTCAAAAGGCTACGGCTACCTCTCTTTCCTTTTGGCTGAAAAGCTTCATCCGTTTGGCTTATGAGACTGCTGGCCAGCAGCCTCCGGAAATAATTACTGCTCATTCTACTAGAGCAGTGGCTTCCACATGGGCTTTTAAAAATGAGGTTAGTGAAAAAACAAGTTTAGAGTGAGTGCACCTGGTGAGTGTTAATGTTGGGAAAATTGGTTAATATAACCACGCTCTAAACCCTACAAGTGTGACAATTGTTCCTTCAAACAACTGTCTAAGAATGAAGCGCAATAACCAAGGTGAGGGGAGCTAGAGGTATAAT
The DNA here is from genome assembly GCF_027579735.1 of Bombina bombina. Taxonomy (NCBI): domain Eukaryota; kingdom Metazoa; phylum Chordata; class Amphibia; order Anura; family Bombinatoridae; genus Bombina; species Bombina bombina. The sequence goes on along the minus strand of NC_069508.1, from coordinate 192,190,236 downwards.
TAGTGGTGATTGTATGTTACTGTGTAACCTAAATAAAAGTTTATGCTTAAGCGTTATGGTTGAAAAAATAATATATTTATTTTAAAACACTTTAAAACATGTGCATAGTAAAAGTATAGAGCTCTATTACTTTAAGACATATAAAACAAAATATACAAATTGTAATAACAATAATTGAAGCTTGAAAATAGTTGCTAAAATATTGTACACTTATTTGCTTGCTTAAATATTGTACACTTTTTGCTTGCTTCTGTGTTCTATACGGTCCCTTTTAAGGCTTTAAAAGTTTAGTATTAATGTTCTTCTAGTACTCACGATTTTGTCTTGAGTGTAAAAGGCTTTTTAGCTTTATGGGGTTATAAAAAACGTTGTGGAGGCAAAATACGTTTGGAGTAAATACAGCCTTAAAGTGTGACAATCTTGCTTTTTGTAGTTTTGGAGGTTAATATGAACAAGCTGTTGATTTGTTTCTATTTCCTTTGTTAGGCTGATACAATGTATATCTCCAATTTGTTGTACTAGAGAAAAGTCTTAGCCGTTTTAGCGCTGATAAGGTGCTTGAAAGTTCCTCAATTTTTCGTGAGGGTTTTAAATTGAATTATCCGTTGGTCTCTGAGACTGTGTACCCTATTTTGTACTAGTATGCTATTCAGGGTTTGCTGGAGTCTCTAAGAGGCTTATAGCGTTTGAAAATTCCTCAATCTTTAGCAGGAGTTTGTTTGCGAATTACCGTTGGTCTCTGAGACTGTATACCCTATTTAGTGCTAGTATGCTATTCAGGGTTTGCAGGAGTCTCTAAGAGGCTTATAGCGTTTGAAAATTCCTCAATCTTTAGCAGGAGTTTGTTTGCAAATTACCGTTGGTCTCTGAGACTGTTTACCCTTTAGAATTTGTTCAGGGTTTGCAGGAGTCTCTAAGAGGCAGTTCTGTCTGTTGTCCGATGATTTTCTTCTTTTGCGCTTATTATTTCAAGCGCTAGATAGAGCTGAATCCGTTGAAAGGAAAATAGTTCTTGTCCCACAGTGTGGGCATTAACTGTCAAAGAGGGTGCGCACTCAGGTGGGCAGATCTACGCGTTTCGGCGGGTGCCTTTATCAAGATGCCTCTGAGAGTGTTCGCGGTCCTTTTTAAAAAGGGCTAGGTAGCTCCTGATTGGTTAATTACAAATTCTTAGTTGACCAATCTTTGTGCAGAAATTTGAGCAAAATGTTCGGTTACAATTTTAAGCTGTAGTACAGATTTGTGGATTGATAATAATAACGTAAGCTAGAATGAAACTTTTAACATATAAAACTATTCATAATTTCCTAAACATAGTTGATCTGTTTAAGTGTTTGGTATGTGTGTGCGCCCTCTAAAATGATAGAAATATACAGTATAATTTTGTGAAGATAAAATCAATATAATAGTGAGTTGGAAAGAAGGGGGTGTTATTGTTTCGGGACATATGTGATAACTTAGAATTTTTTGTGTCCGCATAAAATTGTTTTAATTATTTTAATTATTTTGCTGCTTTTGTTGCTGAATGTTGTATAAAATTTGCGAAAAAATTAATATATTACTCTGTGAATATATGTAGATATAGAAATGTTTAAATTCATAATTTTTAGATCAGGAAGTTTAAATCAAACTCCATATTTAGTCCATGTGGATATAAGGTTTTAAAGGAGTAAATATATTCCGCTTCTTTTCTAAGTAGGAGGTTTTCTAGATTCCCCCCTCTGGGATTAAGGAAAACTTTTTTGACTCCCCAATATTTTAGGTGGTGGATATTGCCATTATGATGTTCAGTAAAATGTTTATATAGGTTGGTGCTAGTTGATTTATGTTCGATATGGTGAAGGTGTTCTCTTATGCGGTCTCTGAGCATGCGGCTAGTTTGGCCAAAGTATTGGTAACCACATAAACATTGTAAACAATATATGACATTCTTATCTGAACATCGTATGATTTCCTTGATGTTGATATATTGGTTGTTATTATTAGATTTCAGAGTTTTAATTTTGCTGCTATGTTTGCATGATTTACATAATATACATGGGAAGAAGCCTTCAACTTTTTCTTTATTAAGATCGAATGTATTGGGGTTGTGAATTTCCTTATTTTTGAATTCACTTGGTGATAGTATGTTTTTTAGGTTTTTTGCTTTTTTAAAAATGATGTCGGGATTATTTTTCAATCTATGTCCCAAAATTTGGTCATGTTTTATATAATGCCAGTGTTTGTTTAAAATCTTTTTGATTTCATGATGTTGTGAGTTATATTGCGTTATAAAAGGAATAAATAAGGGATCGTTTTTGTTTTGGTTAGGTGCTGATTTTTGTTTTGGTGCGAGTATCAAGTTTCTATCCATTTCTTTTACCTCCATTTGTGTTTTCTCCAAAGTGTGAATGTTATATCTTTTTTCAATGAATCTCTGTTTTAGGGTTTCTGATTGGGTGGAGTATTGATTAATATCTGAACAATTTTTCCTGATTCTGGTGAATTGATTTTTGGGGATATTTGTTTTCCATTTATTTAGGTGGCAACAAAATCATCTAAATATAACAGAGATCTGGAAGACTACTCTGAAACTCTAGACACTGATATTCCAATAGAAATAGACTCCACATACGAGAATACAGTTGAAATAGTCGCCTCTCCAATCCCAAAAACTTTAGACAAATCATATTTATTTGGGAAATCTAACCATACAAATAAACCTCCACAATCGAATCACACGACATTTAGGAATCAAATTCCATCTGACACACGAAATATAGAAGGATCTACTAAACAACAAAACTATCATAGAAGACAATACACTAACTACCCCGATGACCAATACCACACAAAAACACAAACAGAAGAAAAATTTACAAATCAAAATAGATATGACACAAGAACACCCAAAAATTCTTTTTCAAACCAATATTCACACAACAATTATGATCTGCCGAACAACGATTCAAACACAGATTGGGACTATACCCCTAGGAGAAATTACTCATATAGAGAATACCAACACAATCCAAACCACAACAGAAATAACTATAATCAAAGAAATAACTATGAACATAGATGGGAAAACAGAGAATGGAATTACAAACCAGATAACCAATATCCTTATAGACACAAATATGACCAATCTGATCACTACACATACAATAATAAGCATAAAAACTCTTATTACACTAACTACAAAAGAAACCACTTTGACTCCAACTCAGATTGGAGAATCCAAACAAGAAATAGATATCAACCATTAGAACAAGACATAAGGTCCCCCGCACCTCATAATGCAGAACAACAGAAAGTTTTTTTAGAACAGGCCCCTTTAGGGGAAGGAACATCAAAAACCAACACACACCGCATCCTCCCAAAAAGAATCGTAAGAAACAAACGAGGATTAGAGGTAGGAGAAACGGAAGAAAATCTAGACAAAATCCCGAAAAGACAGAAATAAAACATACAGGAATATTCAACATAAGTAAATATCAATTGAATCCTCTTCAAAAATCAGTTCTAAGTAAAGGCCTATCATTTGCCCCATCATGCAAATTAAATAAATTTGAAACCCTCATAAACGTAAACCAATACATACGTAAACTCACCTTAAAAAGATATTTCATAAAGAACCCTCTTGAGAACAAAACCCTCAAAGAAAATGAACAAAAATTTAAACACACTAATCTAAAAGCCCCCTCAACGTTCTATCCCACAAATGAAAAAAGCGAAGACATTAAACTCTTTGAGAAAATGGTCAAACAAGATATAGACAAACTAGATCAAAACGAATTCATAGAGTGGAATATGACACAAAAGGAACTAAAAATTATAAAAGATCTAAAAAATAATAATGAAATCACCATCAAGCAAGCAGACAAGGGCGGAGGAATAGTCCTTATGGACACATCTTTTTATTTAGAGGAATCGTACAGACTCCTAAATGACCAGACAACATATAAAAAACTAAGATCTAATCCCTTAAAAAAACAAATAAAAAAACTACAAGATCTTCTCATAAAAGCATTCAACTCAGGAGTACTTACAAAAAATGAATTTGATTTTCTAAACACTGTAAACCCCATTTCACCTACTTTTTACATACTTCCTAAAATCCATAAAAACTTAACCAAACCCCCTGGACGACCTATCATTTCAGGCATAGGATCCCTCACATCAAATCTTTCGCAATATGTCGATTTCTTCTTACAGTCATACGTTTCCCAGTTACCATCCTATCTAAAAGACTCGACTCAATTACTCAACATCCTAAAAGATATATCTTGGGAAGAAAACTTCCTTTTAGTAACATGCGATGTAAATTCCCTATACACAAACATAGACCACCAAAAAGGGCTTAAAGCTATAAAATTCTTCTTAGACAAGGATCCAAATTTAAATAAAGAACAAAATAAATTTCTAATTGATTGTATCCATTTTATATTATATAACAACTCTTTTTTATTTAATGACGAGATTTTTCTACAACACAAGGGGACTGCTATGGGCACAAGGTTCGCCCCCAGTTATGCTAATCTATTCATGGGTTATTTTGAACATAATTACATGAATTCTAGCCCATGGGGGGCGAACCTTGTGCTATATTACCGCTATATAGATGACCTATTTATAATTTGGAAAGGCGAACCTGAACTTCTAGAATTATTTCTAGAAGACTTAAATAACAACACACTAGGCCTCAATTTCACTCATGAATTTAGCACAAACTCGATTCACTATTTGGACTTAGAAATAGAAATTAAAAATATGATGATTACAACCAAAACCTTTTTTAAAAAAACAGACGCCAATAATTACATACACAATAAAAGCTGCCACCTAAATAAATGGAAAACAAATATCCCCAAAAATCAATTCACCAGAATCAGGAAAAATTGTTCAGATATTAATCAATACTCCACCCAATCAGAAACCCTAAAACAGAGATTCATTGAAAAAAGATATAACATTCACACTTTGGAGAAAACACAAATGGAGGTAAAAGAAATGGATAGAAACTTGATACTCGCACCAAAACAAAAATCAGCACCTAACCAAAACAAAAACGATCCCTTATTTATTCCTTTTATAACGCAATATAACTCACAACATCATGAAATCAAAAAGATTTTAAACAAACACTGGCATTATATAAAACATGACCAAATTTTGGGACATAGATTGAAAAATAATCCCGACATCATTTTTAAAAAAGCAAAAAAACCTAAAAAACATACTATCACCAAGTGAATTCAAAAATAAGGAAATTCACAACCCCAATACATTCGATCTTAATAAAGAAAAAGTTGAAGGCTTCTTCCCATGTATATTATGTAAATCATGCAAACATAGCAGCAAAATTAAAACTCTGAAATCTAATAATAACAACCAATATATCAACATCAAGGAAATCATACGATGTTCAGATAAGAATGTCATATATTGTTTACAATGTTTATGTGGTTACCAATACTTTGGCCAAACTAGCCGCATGCTCAGAGACCGCATAAGAGAACACCTTCACCATATCGAACATAAATCAACTAGCACCAACCTATATAAACATTTTACTGAACATCATAATGGCAATATCCACCACCTAAAATATTGGGGAGTCAAAAAAGTTTTCCTTAATCCCAGAGGGGGGAATCTAGAAAACCTCCTACTTAGAAAAGAAGCGGAATATATTTACTCCTTTAAAACCTTATATCCACATGGACTAAATATGGAGTTTGATTTAAACTTCCTGATCTAAAAATTATGAATTTAAACATTTCTATATCTACATATATTCACAGAGTAATATATTAATTTTTTCGCAAATTTTATACAACATTCAGCAACAAAAGCAGCAAAATAATTAAAATAATTAAAACAATTTTATGCGGACACAAAAAATTCTAAGTTATCACATATGTCCCGAAACAATAACACCCCCTTCTTTCCAACTCACTATTATATTGATTTTATCTTCACAAAATTATACTGTATATTTCTATCATTTTAGAGGGCGCACACACATACCAAACACTTAAACAGATCAACTATGTTTAGGAAATTATGAATAGTTTTATATGTTAAAAGTTTCATTCTAGCTTACGTTATTATTATCAATCCACAAATCTGTACTACAGCTTAAAATTGTAACCGAACATTTTGCTCAAATTTCTGCACAAAGATTGGTCAACTAAGAATTTGTAATTAACCAATCAGGAGCTACCTAGCCCTTTTTAAAAAGGACCGCGAACACTCTCAGAGGCATCTTGATAAAGGCACCCGCCGAAACGCGTAGATCTGCCCACCTGAGTGCGCACCCTCTTTGACAGTTAATGCCCACACTGTGGGACAAGAACTATTTTCCTTTCAACGGATTCAGCTCTATCTAGCGCTTGAAATAATAAGCGCAAAAGAAGAAAATCATCGGACAACAGACAGAACTGCCTCTTAGAGACTCCTGCAAACCCTGAACAAATTCTAAAGGGTAAACAGTCTCAGAGACCAACGGTAATTTGCAAACAAACTCCTGCTAAAGATTGAGGAATTTTCAAACGCTATAAGCCTCTTAGAGACTCCTGCAAACCCTGAATAGCATACTAGCACTAAATAGGGTATACAGTCTCAGAGACCAACGGTAATTCGCAAACAAACTCCTGCTAAAGATTGAGGAATTTTCAAACGCTATAAGCCTCTTAGAGACTCCAGCAAACCCTGAATAGCATACTAGTACAAAATAGGGTACACAGTCTCAGAGACCAACGGATAATTCAATTTAAAACCCTCACGAAAAATTGAGGAACTTTCAAGCACCTTATCAGCGCTAAAACGGCTAAGACTTTTCTCTAGTACAACAAATTGGAGATATACATTGTATCAGCCTAACAAAGGAAATAGAAACAAATCAACAGCTTGTTCATATTAACCTCCAAAACTACAAAAAGCAAGATTGTCACACTTTAAGGCTGTATTTACTCCAAACGTATTTTGCCTCCACAACGTTTTTTATAACCCCATAAAGCTAAAAAGCCTTTTACACTCAAGACAAAATCGTGAGTACTAGAAGAACATTAATACTAAACTTTTAAAGCCTTAAAAGGGACCGTATAGAACACAGAAGCAAGCAAAAAGTGTACAATATTTAAGCAAGCAAATAAGTGTACAATATTTTAGCAACTATTTTCAAGCTTCAATTATTGTTATTACAATTTGTATATTTTGTTTTATATGTCTTAAAGTAATAGAGCTCTATACTTTTACTATGCACATGTTTTAAAGTGTTTTAAAATAAATATATTATTTTTTCAACCATAACGCTTAAGCATAAACTTTTATTTAGGTTACACAGTAACATACAATCACCACTAATTATACCTCTAGCTCCCCTCACCTTGGTTATTGCGCTTTTAAAAATGAGGCTTCTGTTGAACAGATTTGTAAGGCGGCGACTTGGTCTTCGCTTCATACTTTTTCCAAATTTTCCAAATTTGATACTTTTGCTTCTTCGGAGGCTATTTTTGGGAGAAAGGTTCTACAAGCAGTGATGCCTTCTGTTTAAGGTACCTGTCTTGTCCCTCCCTTCATCCGTGTCCTAAAGCTTTGGTATTGGTATCCCATAAGTATGGATGAATCCGTGGACTCGATACATCTTACAAGAGAAAACAGAATTTATGCTTACCTGATAAATTTCTTTCTCTTGTGATGTATCGAGTCCACGGCCCGCCCTGTCTATTTAAGACAGGTAGTATATTTTTATTTAAAAAACTTCAGTCACCACTGCACCCCTTTTTCTTCCTAGCCTTTCGGTCGAATGACTGGGGGGTGGAGCTAAGGGAGGAGCTATATGGACAGCTCTGCTGTGGGTGCTCTCTCTGCCACTTCCTGTAGGGAAGGAGAATATCCCATAAGTATGGATGAATCCGTGGACTCAATACATCACAAGAGAAAGAAATTTATCAGGTAAGCATAAATTCTGTTATTTATATATGTATGTTTGTGTGTGTATATATATATATA
>NC_069508.1:192164741-192177241 GCF_027579735.1 Bombina bombina | reverse complement strand
AGGAAATCATAAAAATCGTTAAATTAAAGTAAATATAAGAAAGACAGATTGTGTTAAGACAGCAAACAACTTACTTGACTTGTAAAATGAGCACTTAGAATTTGTCTGCATAGCCAGTACCTTTAGTGAGTTAAGGGAGAAACCATTATAAAACTGAAGTTCTACTGTCACTGATTTTTATTGCAAAAGTTCTCTACTCAGCATAGGTAAGAAATTAACTGAAGCTAGTGCACGTGTTACTTAGCAACCACTTTAAAAGGAAAGCTCTTCTGTTGCCTTCCTGTAGAGACCACAGCCCCCTAGTTGGGCTGTAACCAGAAGTAATAGACATAAAAGGTAAAAAATAAAAGGTAAAATCCTTTTAAAATAATGAATAATACATATTGTAGTAATCTCTATTAGGTTTAACCCACTGCTTAGTGTTGCTTTTTTATAGCAATAAACAAGACATTTTTATACCATTTAATGACTGGAAAAGGGAATAAAAAGACACGTAGGAGATGGGAAACTAGCAGAGATACTGTTGTACAATGAATAAAACTTTCATGTGAAACTAACTTCTCCCAGGGAAAACTCTCTCTAACAACCCAACTAGAAAAATGTCATAAAGATTTGTACCCAAGAATGTCATTCTACATTATAATCAATTAAGCTATTTTGTAGCTGCAATATTGTTGTCATTTTTTTATATAGCAACACAAAATCAGAATAGAAATACTATTTCTGTAAAGAAAACACCTTCAAAATGCTATAGAGCAAATTAATTACAATGAAAAAAACAAGCAAACAAAAAACAGAGAGACTTGACTATGAAACGCAATACTTTACAGGGTAATAGAGTCTTTATGACTTCCGCGGGCTGAGGTGTAGGGTGAACAATCCAGACCCCGCCTCTAGAATGCCAGCGGTAAGGTTGCCAACGGTTTTTGAAGAAAATAAGGTAAACTAAGGAAACTAAAAATTTCATGTAGGAAACTGACAAATTAAACAGTAGTTACTGGGGAAAAACACCACTTTATTTTACAATTTGATACAGTTTGGTACAACAATGTTCTACATACTGTACAAGTCATCTTCACTCACACAGCTTAATACACTCAACAACTTTCTGCAAATTTGTGAACTCTAGTTTTCTTTTAAGGCACATATAGAGTAAAGTCATTCACATTTCCTATTTATGTCTATTATCAATTTTGTTTTGTTCCCATGATATTATTTGTTGAAGAGATTCCTAGGTAGGTGTCTGGAGCACTATATGGCAGGAAACAGTGCTGCCATCTAGTGCTCTTGCTATAGCATTAGTACTACATGACAGGAAACAGTGCTGCCATCTAGTGCTCTTGCTATAGCATTAGTACTACATGACAGGAAACAGTGCTGCCATCTAGTGCTCTTGCTAATGTATAACATTAGTACTACATGACAGGAAATAGTGCTGCCATCTAGTGCTCTTGCTAATGTATAACATTAGTACTACATGGTAGGAAATAGTGCTGTCATCTAGTGCTCTTGCTAATGTATAAGATTAGTACTACATGACAGGAAATAGTGCTGCCATCTAGTGCTCTTGCTTATGTATAACATTAGTACTACATGACAGGAAATAGTGCTGCCATCTAGTGCTTTTGCTAATGTATAACATTAGTACTACATGACAGGAAATAGTGCTGCCATCTAGTGCTCTTGCTAATGTATAACATTAGTACTACATGACAGGAAATAGTGCTGCCATCTAGTGCTCTTGCTAATGTATAACATTAGTACTACATAACAGGAAATAGTGCTGCCATCTAGTGCTCTTGCTAATGTATAACATTAGTACTACATGACAGGAAATAGTGCTGCCATCTAGTGCTCTTGCTAATGTATAACATTAGTACTACATGACAGGAAATAGTGCTGCCATCTAGTGCTCTTGCTAATGTATAACATTATTACTACATGACAGGAAATAGTGCTGCCCTCTAGTGCTCCTGCTTATGTATAACATTAGTACTACATGACAGGAAATAGCGCTGCCATCTAGTGCTCTTGCTAATGTATAACATTATACTACATGACAGTAAATAGTGCTGCCATCTAGTGCTCTTGCTAATGTATAACATTATACTACATGACAGTAAATAGTGCTGCCATCTAGTGCTCTTGCTAATGTATAACATTAGTACTACATGACAGGAAATAGTGCTGCCATCTAGTGCTCTTGCTAATGTATAACATTATTACTACATGACAGGAAATAGTGCTGCCATCTAGTGCTCTTGCTAATGTATAACATTATACTACATGACAGTAAATAGTGCTGCCATCTAGTGCTCTTGCTAATGTATAACATTAGTACTACATGACAGGAAATAGTGCTGCCATCTAGTGCTCTTGCTAATGTATAACATTATTACTACATGACAGGAAATAGTGCTGCCATCTAGTGCTCTTGCTAATGTATAACATTAGTACTACATGACAGGAAATAGTGCTGCCCTCTAGTGCTCTTGCTAATGTATAACATAAGTACTACATGACAGGAAATAGTGCTGCCATCTAGTGCTCTTGCTAATGTATAACATTTTTGCAAGACTGCTGCCATACAGTGCTCTAGACACGTGCATGTTTCTGAACTTAAAGGGACAGTATACACTCATTTACATATAACTGCATGTAATAGACACTACTATACAGAATAAGATGCACAAATACTGATATAAAAATCCAGTATAAAACTGTTTAAAAACTTACTTAGAAGCTTTCACTTTAGCTCTGTTAAAAAGGCTGCTGGAAAGCCCACTGCAAGTAGGAAATAAGACACTCCCCCCTCCCCCTTCATTTGCATATGAAAAGACCATTTACACAAACAGGAGCAAGCTGGAGAAGGTAGCTGACGGTATTCACATAAAACTTTGGGGCTTGGTTAGGAGTCTGAAAATCAGAGCAATGTTATTTAAAAATAAGCAAAATTATACATTTTTTTAAAAAAAACAACTTTATGGGCTTTATAAATAGATCATCTACAAAACATTTATGCAAAGAAAAAATGAGTGTATAATGGCCCTTTAAGTCCCTGCTTTTTAACAAAAGATACAAAGAAAATTTGATAATGGAAGTAAATTAGAAAGTTTTTTAAAATTGCATGCTCTGGGGCTGATTTATTAATATGCGATTGGCAAGATATATTGTAGCATATCATGGCCGCCGCACATCAATAAATGTGAAATGCTTGTGCAATGCCGCCCCCTGCACAATCGGCCGCTAGCAGGGGGTGTCAATCAACCTGATAGTATAAGATCGGACGGATTGCTGTCTGCAGCCTCAGAGATAGTAGACGATTTAAGGAGCAGCGGTCTTAAGACAGCTGCTTCTTAACTTCTGTTTCCGGCGAGCTTGATGAATCGGCCCCTCTATCTGAATCATGAAAAAAAATGAGTTTCATGTCCCTTTAAAGGGACAGTATACTTGAAAATTGTTATTGGTTTAAAAGATAGACAATCCCTTTATTACCCATCCCCCAAATTTGCAGAACCAACACTGTTATATTAATATACTTTTTTACCTCTGTTATTACCTTGTATCTAAGCCTCTGCAGACTGCCTCTTATCTCAGTGCTTTTTACAGACTTGCATTTTAGCCAATCAGTGCTGACTCATTTGTAACTCCACAGGTGTGAGCACACATGAACTAGCACTGAATGGCTGTGAAAAGCTAATAAAATGCACTGAGATAAGGGGCGGCCTGTAGTGCTTTAGAAACAGTCAGAAATGTAGAGGTTTAGATGTTATAAAGTATATTAAAATAACAATGTTCGTCATGCAAAGCTGGGAAATTAGTAGTAAAGGCGTTGTTTATCTATCCCTGTACTGTCAGTAGCACAGCAAAACAGTGATTTAGCCACCATATTATCAGAGCTCTCACATAAGACAGTGATTTAATCCTCCCTATACTATACCTAACAGTGATTTAAACCTCTTTATACTATACATAACATAGTGATTTAAACCTCTTTATACTATACATACCACAGTGATTTAACCCTCCCTATACTATACATAACACAGTGATTTAACCCTCCCTATACTAAACATAACAGTGATTTAACTCTCCCTATTCTGTACATAACAGTGATTTAACTCTCCCTATACTATACATACCACAGTGATTTAACTCTCCCTATACCATACATACCACAGTGATTAAACTCTCCCTATACTATACATACCACAGTGATTTAACTCTCCCTATACTATATATACCACAGTGATTTAACTCTCCCTATACTATACATACCACAGTGATTTAACTCTCCCTATACTATACATACCACAGTGATTTAACTCTCCCTATACTATACATAACAGTGATTTAACTCTCCCTATACTATACATAACAGTGATTTTACTCTCCCTATACTATACATAACAGTGATTTAACCCTCAATATACTAAACATAACAGTGATTTAACTCTACCTATACTATACATAACAGTGATTTAACTCTCCCTATAATATACATACCACAGTGATTTAACTCTCCCTATACTATACATACCACAGTGATTTAACTCTCCCTATTCTATACATAACAGTGATTTAACCCTCCCTATACAATACGTACCACAGTGATTTAACTCTCCTTATTCTATACATACCACAGTGATTTAACTCTCCCTATACTATACATACCACAGTGATTTAACTCTCCCTATACTATACATAACAGTGATTTAACTCTCCCTATACTATACATAACAGTGATTTAACTCTCCCTATACTATACATACCACAGTGATTTAACTCTCCCTATTCTATACATACCACAGTGATTTAACTCTCCCTATACTATACATAACAGTGATTTAACCCTCCCTATATTAAACATAACAGTGATTTAGCTCTCCCTATACTATACATAAAAGTGATTTAACCCTCCATATACTATACATAACAGTGATTTAACCCTCCCTATACTATACATACCACAGTGATTTAACTCTCCCTATACTATACATAACAGTGATTTAACCCTCCCTATACTAAACATAACAGTGATTTAGCTCTCCCTATACTATACATAACAGTGATTTAACCCTCCCTATACTATACATACCACAGTGATTTAACTCTCCCTATACTATACATAACAGTGATTTAACCCTCCCTATACTAAACATAACAGTGATTTAGCTCTCCCTATACTATACATAACAGTGATTTAACCCTCCCTATACTATACATAACAGTGATTTAACCCTCCCTATACTATACATACCACAGTGATTTAACTCTCCCTATACTATACATAACAGTGATTTAACCCTCCCTATACTATACATAACAGTGATTTAACCCTCCCTATACTATACATACCACAGTGATTTAACTCTCCCTATACTATACATACCACAATGATTTAACTCTCACTTTATGATAAACAGCAATTTCCATCTTACGCCTCCCTATATTATACACAGCACAGCGATTTACGCCTCCCTATATTATACACAGCACAGGGATTTACTCCTCCCTATATTATACACAGCACAGTGATTTACGCCTCCCTATATAATACACAGCACAGTGATTTACGCCTCCCTATATTATACACAGCACAGTGATTTACGCCTCCCTATATAATACACAGCACAGTGATTTACGCCTCCCTATATAATACACAGCACAGTGATTTACACCTCCCTATATTATACACAGCACAGTGATTTATGCCTCCCTATATTATACACAGCACAGTGATTTACGCCTCCCTATATTATACACAGCACAGTGATTTACGCCTCCCTATATTATACACAGCACAGTGATTTACTCCTCCCTATATTATACACAGCACAGTGATTTATGCCTCCCTATATTATACACAGCACAGTGATTTACGCCTCCCTATATTATACACAGCACAGTGATTTACTCCTCCTTATATTATACACAGCACAGTGATTTACGCCTCCCTATATTATACACAGCACAGTGATTTACGCCTCCCTATATTATACACAGCACAGTGATTTACTCCTCCCTATATTATACACAGCACAGTGATTTACTCCTCCCTATATTATACACAGCACAGTGATTTACTCCTCCCTATATTATACACAGCACAGTGATTTACTCCTCCCTATATTATACACAGCACAGTGATTTACTCCTCCCTATATTATACACAGCACAGTGATTTACTCCTCCCTATATTATACATACCATAGTGATTTACGCCTCCCTATATTATACACAGCACAGTGATTTACGCCTCCCTATATTATACACAGCACAGTGATTTACGCCTCCCTATATTATACACAGCACAGTGATTTACTCCTCCCTATATTATACACAGCACAGTGATTTATGCCTCCCTATATTTTTTCACAGCACAGTGATTTACGCCTCCCTATATTATACACAGCACAGTGATTTACGCCTCCCTATATTATACACAGCACAGTGATTTACGCCTCCCTATATTATACACAGCACAGTGATTTACTCCTCCCTATATTATGCACAGCACACTGATTTACGCCTCCCTATATTATACACAGCACAGTGATTTACGCCTCCCTATATTATACATAGCACAGTGATTTACGCCTCCCTATATTATACACAGCACAGTGATTTACGCCTCCCTATATTATACACAGCACAGTGATTTACGCCTCCCTATATTATACACAGCACAGTGATTTACGCCTCCCTATATTATACACAGCACAGTGATTTACGCCTCCCTATATTATACACAGCACAGTGATTTACTCCTCCCTATATTATACACAGCACAGTGATTTACGCCTCCCTATATTATACACAGCACAGTGATTTATGCCTCCCTATATTTTTTCACAGCACAGTGATTTACGCCTCCCTATATTATACATAGCACAGTGATTTACGCCTCCCTATATTATACACAGCACAGTGATTTACGCCTCCCTATATTATACACAGCACAGTGATTTACTCCTCCCTATATTATGCACAGCACAGTGATTTACGCCTCCCTATATTATACACAGCACAGTGATTTACGCCTCCCTATATTATACACAGCACAGTGATTTACGCCTCCCTATATTATACACAGCACAGTGATTTACGCCTCCCTATATTATACACAGGACAGTGATTTACGCCTCCCTATATTATACACAGCACAGTGATTTACGCCTCCCTATATTATACACAGCACAGTGATTTACGCCTCCCTATATTATACACAGCACAGTGATTTATGCCTCCCTATATTATGCACAGCACAGTGATTTACGCCTCCCTATATTATACACAGCACAGTGATTTACGCCTCCCTATATTATACACAGCACAGTGATTTACGCCTCCCTATATTATACACAGCACAGTGATTTACGCCTCCCTATATTATACACAGGACAGTGATTTACGCCTCCCTATATTATACACAGCACAGTGATTTACGCCTCCCTATATTATACATAGCACAGTGATTTACGCCTCCCTATATTATACACAGCACAGTGATTTACGCCTCCCTATATTATACACAGCACAGTGATTTACGCCTCCCTATATTATACACAGCACAGTGATTTACGCCTCCCTATATTATACACAGCACAGTGATTTACGCCTCCCTATATTATACACAGCACAGTGATTTACTCCTCCCTATATTATACACAGCACAGTGATTTACGCCTCCCTATATTATACACAGCACAGTGATTTATGCCTCCCTATATTTTTTCACAGCACAGTGATTTACGCCTCCCTATATTATACATAGCACAGTGATTTACGCCTCCCTATATTATACACAGCACAGTGATTTACGCCTCCCTATATTATACACAGCACAGTGATTTACTCCTCCCTATATTATGCACAGCACAGTGATTTACGCCTCCCTATATTATACACAGCACAGTGATTTACGCCTCCCTATATTATACACAGCACAGTGATTTACGCTTCCCTATATTATACACAGCACAGTGATTTACGCCTCCCTATATTATACACAGGACAGTGATTTACGCCTCCCTATATTATACACAGCACAGTGATTTACGCCTCCCTATATTATACACAGCACAGTGATTTACGCCTCCCTATATTATACACAGCACAGTGATTTATGCCTCCCTATATTATACACAGCACAGTGATTTACGCCTCCCTATATTATACACAGCACAGTGATTTACGCCTCCCTATATTATACACAGCACAGTGATTTACGCCTCCCTATATTATACACAGCACAGTGATTTACGCCTCCCTATATTATACATAGCACAGTGATTTACGCCTCCCTATATTATACACAGCACAGTGATTTACGCCTCCCTATATTATACACAGCACAGTGATTTACTCCTCCCTATATTATGCACAGCACAGTGATTTGCGCCTCCCTATATTATACACAGCACAGTGATTTACGCCTCCCTATATTATACACAGCACAGTGATTTACGCCTCCCTATATTATACACAGCACAGTGATTTACGCCTCCCTATATTATACACAGCACAGTGATTTACGCCTCCCTATATTATACACAGGACAGTGATTTACGCCTCCCTATATTATACACAGCACAGTGATTTACGCCTCCCTATATTATACACAGCACAGTGATTTACGCCTCCCTATATTATACACAGCACAGTGATTTACGCCTCCCTATATTATACACAGCACAGTGAGGGCGGCATTGCACAAGCAGCGGCTTGTGCAATGATAAATGTAAGCAGCATATTGATATCCACTAGCCATGCCCTTGTCTACCCGGCATTTCTTAAATGGACCCCTAACTTCTTTTGCATTGTCTCTTTATCATGCATGTATTGATTGAGCAATTATACTTTATTTAATTGTCCTTTGACTGATTACAACTGCAAAACAATTCACAATATATGATATATAACAGGGTTAATCGTGAGAAGTCAGCAGGTAAATTTCAAGTTCAGAGAATGAGAAAAGTCACAATTTTCAGAGCTAAATTACATGAAAAGGGGGCAAAATAAAATAAATAATTAAAGTATATTGCAAAGTTGTTTCATTATACGTAACTAAACATTTTATTAAACATAAATTCCCTCCATTTGAATTTTTTTTAAGACTTTTATTATGTTAGTATCCTTAACAGTGCAATTTGTTGTATGCAGCAATAAGTTAAAGGGTCAGTAACATCCTGTAATTACAAGAGATTTCTGTTCTGTTGCTATAGAATAAAATATCAGTCTTGATGTTTTTAAAACAAATTAACATCCTTTTTACTGCAATTATTTTTCAATAGCCAAACTCAACCCTCCATTTGCCTTATTTGTATGAGCCAATCGGGGCTTTATTTTGCAGACAACAAGGCTAGTAGCAGTCATAATGCTAGTATAAAGTACATTGTTTTGTTGTTGTTATCAGCTTTAGCCGATTAAGGATAATCTGTATCATAGTTAGCCTTGATAATAGGAAACTAATAGGCACTGATTAGTTTCCAATGAGATATTTTTTTCATAAACAGCTATTATTGAATCTAGGCCAATAAAAGTAAATTGCTTAACTTGTTTTAACTACACAAAATTCAACATTTTAAATTACAATTTCAAAGTGTTTAAAGAGACACACAAGTCAAAATTAAACTTTCATGATTCAGATAGAGCATGCAATTTTAAACAACTTTCCAATTTACTTCCATTAACAAAATGTGCACAGTCTTTTTATATTTAACCCTTTTTGAGTCACTAGCTCCTACTGAGCATGTGCAAGAATAAACGTGTATGCATTTGTGATTGGTTGATGGCTGTCACATGGTATGTGCATGCATTTGTGATTGGCTGATGGCTGTCACATGGCAAAGGGGTAGTGGAAATAGACATAACTACTACTCATTTGAAGTTCAGACTAAATTGTCTTTTTATCTTGCATTTGTTGATTATGCAAATCTACTCTGTTTACTGGCCCTTTTAAAGGGACAGTATACACTAATTTTCATATAACTGCATGTAATAGACACTACTATAAAGAATAAGATGCAGAATAATTAAAAACTTAATTATAAGCTCTCAGTTTAGCTCTGTTGAAAAGGTAGCTGGAAAGTGGGAAATAAGACACTCCTCCTCCCCCTTCTTTTGCATATGAAAAGACCCTTTACACAAACAGAAGCAAGCTGGAGTAGGTATACGTCTGTATTCTCCCAAAACTTTGGGGCTTGGTTAGGAGTATGAAAATCAGAGCATTATTATTTAAAAATAAGCAAAACTATACATTTTTAGAAAAAAAAAAAAACTTTTTGGGCTGTATAAATAGGTAATCTACAAAACATTTATGCAAAGACAAAAAATAACTAATTACAATTTTATTTATATGTTCATTAGATTACTTAAAGGGACACTAAACACACATTTTTTCTTTTGTGATTCAGATAGAGCATGAAATTTTAAGCAACGTTCTAATTTACTCCTATTATTAAATTTTCTTCATTCTCTTGGTATCTTTATTTGAAATTAAAGAATGTAAGTTTAGATGCCGGCCCATTTTTGGTGAACAACCTGGATTATTCTTGCTGATTGGTGGATAAATTCATCCACCAATAAAAAAAGTGCTGTCCAGAGATCTGAACTAATAAAAAAGGTTAGATGCCTTCTTTTTCAAATAAAGATAGCAAGAGAACAAAGAAAAAATGATAATAGGAGTAAATTAGAAAGTTGCTTAAAATTGCATGCTCTAACTGAATCATGAAAGAAAAAAAAATGTGGGTTCAGTGTCCCTTTAAAGGGACATGAAAGCCACATGTTTTCTTTCATGATTCAGACAGAAGATTTTACTTATATTATCAAATTTGTTTTGTTCTCATGTTATTCTGCCATTTAGTGCTCTTGCTGAGTTATAACATTGTTGAAAAACTGCTGCCATATAGTGATGCAGACACGTGCACACTCCTGAACTTACTTTCCTGCTTTTTAACAAAGGATAACAAGAAAACAAAGATAATTTAATCATTGAAGTAAATTGGAAATTTGTTTACAATAATATCCTCTATCTGAATCATGAAAGAAAAAAATGTAATATTATGTCCCTTTAACAATATAAGAGACCTCATCATAAACAATTTATCTCAGAGTCCCAACTTCAAAATAGGGCAAAAGCAGTCAAATTTTGCTGAAAAATAACAAAGATCTCCTAAAAATAGAGATATTTAAAACATTATCATTTTTACATATAAAATATAATGCCACTTGAAAGCCATAATAAAGATGATCCTTTATACACAATAGTGACGTTACAGGAGTATTCCATTCCATTCTGAAATCATTTTTTGAGTCAACCTTGAACTTTCATGATTCAATTACAGAGTATCATTAAAGGGACACTGAACCCAATTTTTTTTTCTTTTGTGATTCAGATAGAGCATGCAATTTTAAGCAACTTTCTAATTTACTCCTATTATAATTTTTTCTTTGTTCTCTTGCTATCTTTATTTGAAAAATAATGTATCTCAGCTTTTTTTTATTCAGAACACAGGACAGCACTTTTTTATTGGTGAATGAATGTATCCACCAATCAGCAAGGACAACCCAGGTTGTTCATCATAAATGGGCCGGCATCTTAGCTTACATTCTTGCATTTCAAATAAAGATACCAAGAGAATGAAGATAATTTGATAATAGAAGTAAATTAGGAAGTTACTTAAAATGTCATGCTCAATCTGAATCACAAAAGAAAAAATTTAGGTTCAGTGTCCCTTTTTACAAGAACTTTCCAATTTACATCTATTGTAAAATGTACGTCCTGTATCCTTTATTGAAACTTAGCTTTCTTTACTGTGAGCATACTGAGGTAGGCACAGGAACATGCAAGCCTCAAGTGTATATGTATAACATTATAACAAAGCATTGTAGCAAGTCCCTTTAGCAATAGTGAGTTTATGGCAAGTCAACTGTAGTTTCATTAAAGGGACAGTCTACCATAGAATTGTTATTGTTTTAAAATAAACTTTCATGATTCAGAAAGAGCAGCCATTTTAAACAACTTTCCAATTTACTTCCATTAACAAAACGTGCACAGTCTTTTTATATTTACACTGTTTGAGTCACCAGCTCCTACTGAGCATGTGCAAGAATTCACAGACTATATCTATATGCATTTGTGATTGGCTGATGGCTGTCACATGGTACAGGAAGAGTGAAAATAGAGGTAACTTTGAAATGTGTCACAAAAATCTACTACTCATTTGAAGTTCAGACTAAGTGCTATTGCATTGTCTTTTTATCATGCATGTGTTGTTTATGCAAATCTACTGTATTTACCGGTCCCTTAAACATTTGAACCAATGCAGACTAACAGCTTTGTGTCTTAGAGGCAATCACCGCAGCCTTTGATGTGTTTTAACTTTCAGATGGAACCATTTAAGGACAACTGCCCTCCTCTTCAAATGGCCAACACTATGCACCGAGCATTCCCTGAATACGCATTTTAATCTGTGAAACAGCAGATATGTCTGGCC
>NC_069508.1:192094741-192159741 GCF_027579735.1 Bombina bombina | reverse complement strand
TTATATATGTCTATATACATATCAATGTATTTATATGTGTATATATGTATTTATATATGTCTACATATATATCAATGTATTTATATGTGTATATATGTATTTATATATGTCTACATATATATTAATGTTTTTCTATGTGTATATATGTATTTATGTGTATATATTTATTTACATGTGTATATATGTATTTATATTTGTATATATGTATTTATATATGTCTATATATATATCAATGTATTTATATGTGTATATATGTATTTATATATGTCTACATATATATCAATGTATTTATATGTGTATATATGTATTTATATATGTCTACATATATATTAATGTTTTTCTATGTGTATATATGTATTTATATATGTCTACATATATATTAATGTTTTTCTATGTGTATATATGTATTTATATGTGTATATATTTATTTACATGTGTATATATGTATTTATATTTGTATATATGTATTTATATATGTCTATATATATATCAATGTATTTATATGTGTATATATGTATTTATATATGTCTACATATATATCAATGTATTTATATGTGTATATATGTATTTATATATGTCTACATATATATTAATGTTTTTCTATGTGTATATATGTATTTATATGTGTATATATTTATTTACATGTGTATATATGTATTTATATTTGTATATATGTATTTATATATGTCTATATATATATCAATGTATTTATATGTGTATATATGTATTTATATATGTCTACATATATATCAATGTATTTATATGTGTATATATGTATTTATATATGTCTACATATATTTTAATGTTTTTCTATGTGTATATATGTATTTACATGTGTATATATGTATTTATATTTGTATATATGTATTTATATGTGTATATATGTATTTAGAGTCATAAACAGTATACACATATAAAAATATTAATATATAAGTGCATTAGAGCCCTTTGCCATTAAGTAGATAAAAACATGATAAAACATTTGTGCAATATTCATATTTAATAAATATTTTAACTATGTATTTACAGTAAATATTTCACATTTGCTAATGCCAATATGCTATGATGTTTGCGCGATGGGTATTTGTTTTTTTCCAACAATTTTTTTCAAAATTGACCGATAGGGAATGCGAAAATGCGATAGAGTTTGAGTGATCTCAGGTGTTAGTTTTTTTTCTACTGTTTTTTCCCCTTTGATTTCTATGGGGGGAATACATGCACGCGCACACGAACACTTGTTAGGTTTTTTGCGCTATTCAGGTTAACTCTAGTGCAAAATATGTTTTTTTTAAACTTTTAATAAGAACACAGCCTGACTAGCGCAAAAAGCTTAACTCTAGTGAAGTTTTCACGATTGGGAAAAAAAAAAAAAATACTGTGCCACTTGTAATCGAGCCCTTAGACAGAAGCAAACAAACCATTGCTAGCATCTGTATATTCTAACCCAATATTATCTTACAGTAAAGGGGCACTAAACACAATTTCTTTCCTATGACATGGAGAGTCCACGACGTCATTCCAATGACAGGGAGTGAAGTGCCTGCCACACCTAAGGATCAGCATCTATCATGCAATGGATCTAAGGTAGGTGCATTTGCCTTCTAGGTACAGAAGGACAGTAGCACTTAAGAGGTCAACCCTCTCTTTCAGATCCTTTTTTTTTTTCTGGGACATAATAATCCTTAATTTAAAAAAAAAAGGATTCATATGGGGACAATATATTTGGCACACAGTATGAGACAATATATTTGGCACACAGTATGAGACAATATATTTGGCACACAGTATGAGACAATATATTTGGCACACAGTATGAGACCTGACATTTGGCTAAGGGATGTATGGGGTTAACAGTTAAGGATATCCTGTATTATGTAGCCTCGGTCTTAATAGCACTTAAACATAAGGACTATTGAGGCTTATTAATTTATACGCATACAACGGGTGAACCGTTTTAGTTAAAAAGTATTGCGCAGTTTATTTGGTCCTGCTCACGTGACGCCCGCACTTCCGGTTTAGCAGAGAGGTGCCGTTGTCAGAATAACCGTTCATTAAGGAGGGAGCTCCAGTGACTTCACACATCTTGTGAGATTTATGTAAATTATCTACAAGGATCGTTTAAGAGAAGAGGATTTCCTCTTACTAGTGGGATATCTCTCTTGGTAGTAGGAGCCTCAGACAATCTGAGGTTTTTTCTAAGTAGCTTTCTATGTTAGTTTTATTAAATTTTTTATTTTAATTTTCATTCATAATTATTCTGAAATTTAAAGTCTGTTTCAGTTTAATTTTTCTTACATTTGAACATTACTTGTGGGACCTGTTTTATTTCAGCTATGGACTCACAACAGGATCAGTCCATTTCTATGGATAAATGTTTACTATGTTTAGAAGCATAAATTGTCCTGCCTATGCAATTTTGCTCCTCTTGTTTAACTAAGACTTTAAAATTTAAAGACAAATTACTCTCTTCTGAGCCTTCTGTCTCTCAGGATAATGCTGTGCGTGACATGCCTCAGCTTTCTCCTCAAATGTCCCAAGCATTAATTGTTTCTCATAATGTGCCTTCTGTGTCCTCTCATCCACCTGGGGATTTTTACCGCTCAGATTTCTTCTGCAGTAACAGCGGCTTTGTCAGCTTTCCCTTCTTCGGGTAAGCGTAAGAGAAAATCTAAACATCTGCCTGATAGTAAGGCTTCTGACTCTAGGTCTGCATTAGCCAATCTTTCTCAGATTTCTGATGAGAATACTTTAGTAGCTTCTGAAGGTGAGATCTCAGACTCTGACACTTTAGCAGAAAAATCTTGAGAATTTGAAGAGGTTAATTTTAGCTTTAAGCTTGAACACCTCTGGTTACTACTGAAAGAGGTTCTAGTTACTTTAGACGACTCTGAACCTTCAGTTGCTGTCAACCCCATGAAGTCTTCTAAATTGTATAGAGTTTATGATTCCCCATCTTCTGAGGAGCTGTTTCCTGTTCCTAGGAAGATTATCAAATGGATAAGAAGCTAGAGGCTTACTTAAAAAAAAGATGTACATCCATCAAGGATTACAGTGGCAACCTGCAACAAGTATTGCTACAGTTGCGGGATCAGCATCTTATTGGTGCGATGCATTGTCAGATCTTATTACAGAGGAAACTACAGTAGAGGAGATCCAAGATAGGAGCAAAGCTCCCAAATTGGCCAATACCTTTATCTGTGATGCCAACATGCAGATAATTTGTCTGGGAGCTAAAATGTCTAACTTTACGGTACTAGCCCGCAGGTCGGCCGACATCTCTTCAAAGGCCAAGCTTTTGGCTTTACCTTATAAGGTCTGGCGGAGATAATTTCAGAGATTATGGGCGGAAAGGAATCTTTCCTACCTCAGGACAAGAAGAATAGACCTAGGAGTCGTCAAACTTCTAATTTTTGTTCCTTTCATAACTATAAGGGACAAAAGTCCTCCTCTTCCTCTTCCAAACCTGACCAATCCATATCAACTTGGAAATCCAACAAGCCCTGGAACAAGGGAAAACAAAATAAGAAGCCTTCTGCTGACTCTAAATCAGCATGAAGGTTCCGCCCCCGATTCCAGTGTGGATCATGTGGGGGGCAGGCTTTTTCTTTTTCGTCAAGCCTGGATAAGCGATGTCCCAGATCCTTGGGTGGTGGACATAGTATCACAGGGTTACAGAATGGGATTCAAGTCTTGCCCTCCAAGGGGCAAATTTCTCCTATCAAGACTATCCTCAAACCAAATAAAGAAGGAGGCCTCCTTAAACTGTGTAAAGGGCCTATACAGGGTCTAGGATTCTATTCAAATCTATTTGTGGTTCCCAAAAAGGAGATAACTTTTCGGCCCATTCTAGACCTCAAATGTCTCAACAAATTCCTCAGGGTTCTGCCCTTCAAGATGGAAACTATTCATTCCATTCTTCCTTTGCTACTGGAAGGTCAGTTTATGATAACCATAGACCTGAAGGACGCATACCTTCATGTTCCCATTCACAGGGAACACCACAAGTATCTGAGGTTTGCCTTTCTGTACAAGCACTTCCAATTTGTTGCACTTCCTTTTGGTCTAGCCACGGCTCCCAGAATATTCACAAAGGTTCTGGGGGCACTATTGGAAGTGATCAGATCCCAGGGATTGCTGTGGCGCCTTATCTAGATTACATCTTGGTTCATGCGTCATCTTTTCAACTAGCCCAATCTCATACAGAGATGCTGTTGTCTTTTCTACATTCCCACGGGTGGAAGGTGAATTGGGAAAAAAGTTCTCTGGTTCCATCTACCAAAGTGTGTTTCCTATGGACTATAGTACATTCCCTGTCCATGAAGATTTTTCTGACGGAGGTCAGAAAAAAACAAAATTCTTGCTTCCTGCCTTTCTCTCCAGTCTGCCTTTCATCCATATGTGGCTCAATGCATTGAGTTGATTGGTCTGATGGTGGCATCCATGGACATCATTCCTTTTGCTCGGTTCCATCTACCACCGCTGCAACTTTGTATGCTCCGTCAATGGAACTGAGACCATTCGGATTAATCACAGAGGATAAATCTGAACCCTATAACAAGACACTCTCTCTCATGGTGGGTTTCACAGGAACATCTGTCTCGGGGCACTTGCTTTCTGAGACCTTCCTGGGAAATTGTGATTATGGACACCAGCCTGTCAGGCTGGGGAGCTGTTTGGGGTCCTTTAAAGGCTCAGGGCCTGTGGTCTCTGGAAGAGTCCTCTCTTCCCATAAACATCTTGGAGTTGAGATAGCTTCAATGCCCTATCAGCATGCCCTCAACTGTCTTTGGTCCAGATTATCAGATTCCAATCGGACAACATCACCACAGTGGCTTAAATCAACCACCAGGGAGGGACTCTGAGTTCCTTAGCCATAAAAGAGGTGACTCGCATTCTGCAGTGGGCGGAAGCCCATGACTGTCTTCTGCCATCCACATTCCAGGTGTGGACAACTGGGAGGCCAATTTTCTGAGCAAAAAAACGTTTCTTTCCGGGGAGTGGGCTCTCCATCCGAAAATGTGTTCTCTCAAATAGCCCTCAAGTGGTGGGCTCCAGAGTTGGATCTGATGGCGTCCCACCAAAATACCAAGGTTCCAAAGTACGGTTCAAGGTCAAGAGATCCTAAGGCCGTTCTGATAGATGCTCTAGCGGTTCCTTGGAGGTTTTCTCTGGCATATCTGTTTCCTCTGTTTGCTCTCCTTCCATGAGTCATTGCTCGTATAACACAGGAGAGCGCATCAGTGATATTAATAGCTCCTGCTTGTCCTCGCAGGATCTGGTTTGCGGATCTGGTAAGGATGTCATCTCTACCTCCTAGTAGGTTACTTCAGAGGAAGGACCTTCTACTTCAGGGCCCTTTCCTCCATCCAAACCTAGATTCTCTGAAGCTAACTGCTTGGAGATTGAATGCCTAGTTCTGTCTAGACGTGGTTTTTCTGAAGCGATCATTGAAACTATGATTCTGGCTCAAAAATCGGTTACTCGCAAGATTTACCATAAGATATGGCATAAATACCTTTATTGGTGCGAATCTAAGGGGTTCTCCTGGAGCCGGGCGAGGGTTCCCTGGATTTTGTCTTTTCTTCAGGATGGCCTGGACAACGTCTGGCAGACTTACCAGATGTTCAAGCCTTTGTATAGGCCCTGGTTAGAATCAGGCCTGTGTTTAAACCTGTTGCTCCCCCACGGAGCCTTAATTTAGTTCTTAAAATTTTGCAACAGGCTCCGTTTGAGCCGATTCATGTTGTCCATATAAAACTGTTATCCTGGAAGGTTTTGTTTCTTGTTGCTATTTCTTCCGCTCGCAGAGTGTCTGAACTTTGAGCTCTGCAGTGAGATTCCCCATACCTTATTTTTCATGCAGATAAGGCGGTCCTTCATACTAAATTGGGTTTTCTGGGGTGCTCTTTGCCTCCTCCTTTTTGCCATGAGTTGAATATCCCACTAGTAATTGGAATGATGTTGTGGACTCTCCATGTCCGGAAAGAAAGAAATTTATCAGATAAGCATACATTTTTCAATGCAATAATTTAAAAGAATTACAGAAAAACATAGTAAAAGCTCATTTACAGGGGTGCTGAACTAGTTTCTAGGGGGTAGGTTTGCGCCACACTGGATTGTCTCTGACAGTCATTAAGCTGATACTGCGCACCTCATACGATATACAGTGAGCACACTTGCCACCTGCATACAGTCTACTATCCAAGGCTGTTTTCTTGGCAGCGGGTGGACTCTTTGTCTGGCCTAAAGAGCAGGGGTATGGCAGATAATAGGCTCTATTAGCATTCAGTGTAAAAAAAAAGCTTGTTGTGGGCGCAGGCAGAGTGGGTAAGAACTAAACATCTGGTGAGGTGCAAACATATCTCTTAGGAGGCGGTTTAGCCCTCTTGAGTAAATTTTCACGTTACACTTTTAAACCATTGGATAAAACATTGTATTGTGTCCCTTTAAATTGAAAATTCTACTGCCCCCCCAACCCAGGGTCAAGCTTTGCAGAAAGTTGACACATGCCATGGCTGAGGGAGAGCAGGAAGCCGCAATTTTTAATTTCCCACTGTGAACTGTACCGGACACCACCCCAAATGTCACTTGTAACGCACCTAGCTCAATTAAACCTTTTTTCAGTATCATCCAGATGAAACTGAAAAATATGGCAGCCAGAGTCTCCGAGACAATTAAGTCCTGCAGATAGGGGTAAAAGTTCATTCCCACATCTTCCCCAAATCTGCCACTCTAGGTACAGACCTTGTTGGCCTTGGCTATATTACGACCCTGATATATATTTATATAATAATTTATGGTCATATAAAGGGTCAGATTACAAATGAAGCAGTATTTAGCACTCCCGCTCTAATACCGCTGAAAGTAAACTTGTAATGTGGGCAGGTTAGTGTGCGTATTACACGTTGAAAGTAAAAAGTGCAAGAGGAAAACCTGCTGAGTGTTAACTTCAGAACTTTGGATACTGCAACCTTGTTAACTCCTTCTTCCAATAAACTTCAATAAAGCATATTTAAAAAAAAAAAAGAGCACTCACTCTCTAACCTAGCCATGTTTTACCAAGTGAGCTAAAACCAACGTGATTTGCAGATTTTACATTCCAATGCTCTTCACATAGAGGGCATAAAGTGGGCATTTAGTGCGTTGGGTAGAATCAGAGTGAGCTATGGGTGGGGAAGTCCCTGGTTTTGCTCTGGAAACCAGGGCATTTGCTTCACTCTGATGGGGAAACAGCTGGAGGGACAGTAGGTGGAACTTTCATCCTGTGATAATCCTACAATATGGGGGTGCTCTGCAAACCACCAGTACATAAGGAGCAGCAGTCTCACATATTCTGACTCACAGCTGTGACTCCCAAACAGCACTTACTTATGTGCTTAACTCCTTTGTGGGGTTAAACAAGGTTATCTAGTGTCAGTGGTGCATAATTAATCAAACATCAGACTGTCCCTTTAACCCTAACTGCATATAATAATTGGACTGGTGCAGATGTAACTGCAGTGTTATTGTCATTTGGGCCAATTGTGGCGTGAATGAGTTAATCTCACTGTACAATTAATTGTATTAATTCTGCTTCATCTTGTTCTCTATTTATTCCTTTCTTCCTCCTCTTAGACCATTATGACTGATGTATCTTATGATTTTGATAGAATCTGGTTGGTCCCTTTCTCACCGTTACTGGAGGGCTGCTGGATATGAATTTCAGAAGACCACGGACTCCAGAGTCCCTGCAGCCTGTCTCCACTGGGACTTGCCCTCATCTGCAATGTGTAGTGGGAACCAGGGACCATATCCAAAACTTCATGCTGGGCTCCAGGCGGAACATTAAGTGTCTGACATAAAACACACAACTGATGATATTAACATGTTTGTAATAATAGGACTCATACGGCTAGATTTAGAGTTTTGTCGGTAACGACCCGCGTATCTAACGCTGGCTTTTTTCTGGCAGCACCTTTAAAATAACTCTGGTATTGAGAGTCCACAGAATGGCTGCGTTAGGCTCCAAAAAAAGGAGCGTATAGCATATTTAACGCAACTTCAACTCTCGATACCAGAGTTGCTTATGGACGCGGCCAGCCTCAAAAACGTGCTCGTGCACGATTCCCCCATAGAAAACAATGGGGCTGTTTGAGCTGAAAAAAAAACTAACACCTGCAAAAAAGCCGCGTTCAGCTCCTAACGCAGCCCCATTGTTGTCTATGGGGAAACACTTCCTACGTCTGCACCTAACACCCTAACATGTACAGCTATCGCTGACCCCTGCATATTATTTTTAACCCCTAATCTGCCGCTCCGTAAACCGCCGCTATTTACATTATCCCTATGTACCCCTAATCTGCTGCCCCTAACACCGCCGACCCCTATATTATATTTATTAACCCCTAATCTGCCCCCCACAACGTCGCCTCCACCTGCCTACACTTATTAACCCCTAATCTGCCGAGCGGACCACACCGCTATTATAATAAAGTTATTAACCCCTAATCCGCCTCACTAACCCTATAATAAATAGTATTAACGCCTAATCTGCCCTCCCTAACATCGCCGACACCTAACTTCAAACATTAACCCCTAATCTGCTGACTGGAGCTCACCGCTATTCTAATAAATGTATTAACCCCTAAAGCTAAGTCTAACCCTAACACTAACACCCCCCTAAGTTAAATATAATTTTAATCTAACGAAATTAATTAACTCTTATTAAATAAATTATTCCTATTTAAAGCTAAATACTTACCTGTAAAATAAATCCTAATATAGCTACAATATAAATTATAATTATATTATAGCTATTTTAGGATTTATATTTATTTTACAGGTAACTTTGTATTTATTTTAACCAGGTACAATAGCTATTAAATAGTTAATAACTATTTAATAGCTAAAATAGTTAAAATAATTACAAAATTACCTGTAAAATAAATCCTAACCTAAGTTACAATTAAACCTAACACTACACTATTAATAAATAAATTAAATAAAATACCTACAATTACCTACAATTAAACCTAACACTACACTATCAATAAATGAATTAAATACAATATCTACAAATAAATACAATTAAATAAACTAACTAAAGTACAAAAAATAAAAAAGAACTAAGTTACAAAAAATAAAAAAATATCTACAAACATTAGAAAAATATTAAAACAATTTTAAACTAATTACACCTACTCTAAGCCCCCTAATAAAATAACAAAGCCCCCAAAAATAAAAAAATGCCCTACCCTATTATAAATTACAAAAGTTCAAAGCCCTTTTACCTTACCAGCCCTGAACAGGGCCCTTTGCGGGGCATGCCCCAAGAAATTCAGCTCTTTTGCCTGTAAAAAAACACATACAATACCCCCCCCCCAACATTACAACCCACCACCCACATACCCCTAACCTAACCCAAACCCCCCTTAAATAAACCTAACACTAAGCCCCTGAAGATCTTCCTACCTTATCTTCATCTAACCAGGTATCACCGATCCGTCCTGGCTCCAAAATCTTCATCCAAGCCCAAGCGGGGGCTAGACATCCATCATCCGACGGCTGAAGAAGTCCAGAAGAGGGTCCAAAGTCTTCATCCTATCCGGGAAGAAGAGTAGATCCGGACCGGCAACCATCTTCTTCAAAGCGGCATCTTCTATCTTCATCCGATGAGGACCGGCTCCATCTTGAAGACCTCCATCGCGGATCCATCCTTCTTCTCCGACGACTAGACGACGAATGACGGTTCCTTTAAATGACGTCATCCAAGATGGCGTCCCTCAAATTCCGATTGGCTGATAGGATTCTATCAGCCAATCGGAATTAAGGTAGGAATTTTCTGATTGGCTGATGGAATCAGCCAATCAGAATCAAGTTCAATCCGATTGGCTGTTCCGATCAGCCAATAGAATGCAAGCTCAATTTGATTGGCTGATTGGATCAGCCAATCGGATTGAACTTGATTCTGATTGGCTGATTCCATCAGCCAATCAGAATATTCCTACCTTAATTCCGATTGGCTGATAGAATCCTATCAGCCAATCGGAATTCGAAGGACGCCATCTTGGATGACGTCATTTAAAGGAACCGTCATTCGTCGTCTAGTCGTCGGAGAAGAAGGATGGATCCGCGATGGAGGTCTTCAAGATGGAGCCGGTCCTCATCGGATGAAGATAGAAGATGCCGCTTTGAAGAAGATGGTTGCCGGTCCGGATCTACTCTTCTTCCCGGATAGGATGAAGACTTTGGACCCTCTTCTGGACTTCTTCAGCTGTCGGATGATGGATGTCTAGCCCCCGCTTGGGCTTGGATGAAGATTTTGGAGCCAGGACGGATCGGTGATACCTGGTTAGGTGAAGATAAGGTAGGAAGATCTTCAGGGGCATAGTGTTAGGTTTATTTAAGGGGGGTTTGGGTTAGATTAGGGGTATGTGGGTGGTGGGTTGTAATGTTGGGGGGGGGGTATTGTATGTGTTTTTTTACAGGCAAAAGAGCTGAATTTCTTGGGGCATGCCCCGCAAAGGGCCCTGTTCAGGGCTGGTAAGGTAAAAGAGCTTTGAACTTTTGTAATTTAGAATAGGGTAGGGCATTTTTTTATTTTTGGGGGCTTTGTTATTTTATTAGGGTGCTTAGAGTAGGTGTAATTAGTTTAAAATTGTTTTAATATTTTTCTAATGTTTGTAGATATTTTTTTATTTTTTGTAACTTAGTTCTTTTTTATTTTTTGTACTTTAGTTAGTTTATTTAATTGTATTTATTTGTAGATATTGTATTTAATTCATTTATTGATAGTGTAGTGTTAGGTTTAATTGTAGGTAATTGTAGGTATTTTATTTAATTTATTTATTGATAGTGTAGTGTTAGGTTTAATTGTAACTTAGGTTAGGATTTATTTTACAGGTAATTTTGTAATTATTTTAACTATTTTAGCTATTAAATAGTTCTTAACTATTTAATAGCTATTGTACCTGTTTAAAATAAATACAAAGTTACCTGTAAAATAAATATAAATCCTAAAATAGCTATAATATAATTATAATTTATATTGTAGCTATATTAGGATTTATTTTACAGGTAAGTATTTAGCTTTAAATAGGAATAATTTATTTAATAAGAGTTAATTAATTTCGTTAGATTAAAATTATATTTAATTTAGGGGGGTGTTAGTGTTAGGGTTAGACTTAGCTTTAGGGGTTAATACATTTATTAGAATAGCAGTGAGCTCCAGTCGGCAGATTAGGGGTTAATGTTTGAAGTTAGGTGTTGGTGATGTTAGGGAGGGCAGATTAGGGGTTAATACTATTTATTATAGGGTTAGTGAGGCGGATTAGGGGTTAATAACTTTATTATAATAGCGGTGCGGTCCGCTCGGCAGATTAGGGGTTAATAAGTGTAGGCAGGTGGAGGCGACGTTGAGAGGGGCAGATTAGGGGTTAATAAATATAATATAGGGGTCGGCGGTGTTAGGGGCAGCAGATTAAGGGTACATAGCTATAATGTAGGTGGCGGCTCTATGCGGTTGGCAGATTAGGGGTTAATTATTGTAGGTAGCTGGCGGCGACGTTGTGGGGGGCAGGTTAGGGGTTAATAAATATAATATAGGGGTCGGCGGTGTTAGGGGCAGCAGATTAGGGGTACATAAGTATAACATAGGTGGCGGTCGGCAGATTAGGGGTTAAAAAAAATTAATCGAGTGTTGGCGATGTGGGGGGACCTCGGTTTAGGGGTACATAGGTAGTTTATGGGTGTTAGTGTACTTTAGAGCACAGTAGTTAAGAGCTTTATGAACCGGCGTTAGCCCAGAAAGCTCTTAACTACTGACTTTTTTCTGCGGCTGGAGTTTTGTCGTTAGAATTCTAACGCTCACTTCAGCCACGACTCTAAATACCGGAGTTAGAAAGATCCCATTGAAAAGATAGGATACGCAATTGACGTAAGGCGATCTGCGGTATGGAAAAGTCGCGGCTGAAAAGTGAGCGTTAGACCCTTTTTTGACTGACTCCAAATACCGGCGGTAGCCTAAAACCAGCGTTAGGAGCCTCTAACGCTGGTTTTCACGGCTACCGCCAAACTCCAAATCTAGGCCATAGTGTTTCCTGCCTCCTGCTCTTTCTTTTCATTGATTATTTCTTCTTTTAGATTTATCTTTTCTTCCTGTATATTTTTTATAAGCTTAGATCCACTCTATGGCATCTATTTATCAAAGCATCGACTTTTTTGCATTCAACGGCACCAATACGCTCACCTAAGATTGCCTAACATCGCTGCCGTGGACCTGAATACGTTCTCCATAATTATCAAAAAAGCTGTTAAAAAGCTGCGCACCAAGTATGTTGCGATGAGCAGTGGACTGTTGTTAACTAACAGTCATCGATCTCGCTGCTCTTTGGCTTTTTTACAGCTTTCTTGGTACCCTGTCACTAAACACCCACACTATACTATACTGTTTACCCCCTATACCCCGCCGCAACTAAATACAATTATTAACCACTAAACCGCCGCTCCTGGAGCCCACCACCACCTACATTATACTTATTAACCCCTAATCTGCCCCCCCCCTACACCGCCACCACCTACCTACATTTATTAACCCCTAATCTGCCGCCTCCAACGTCGCCGACACTATATTAAATTTATTAACCACTAAACCACTAAAGTCTAACCCTAACCCTAACACCCCCTAACATAAATATAATTTAAATATATCTAAATAAATATTACTATCATTAACTAAATAAATCCTATTTAAAACTAAATACTTACCTATTAAATAAACCCTAAGCTAGCTACAATATAACTAATAGTTAAATTGTAGCTATCTTAGGGTTTATTTTAATTTTACAGGCAACTTTGTATTTATTTTAACTAGGTACAATAGTTATTAAATAGTTATTAACTATTTAATAACTACCTAGTTAAAATAAAGACAAATATACCTGTAAAATAAAAACTAACCTAAGTTACAATTACACCTAACACTACACTATAATTAAATAAATTCCCTAAACTAAATACAATTAAATACAATTAAAAAAATGTATCTAAAGTACAAAAAAACCCAAACACTAAGTTACAGAAAATAATAAAAAAATTACAAGATTTTTAAACTAATTACACCTAATCTAATCTCCCTAACAAAATAAAAAAGCCCCCCAAAATAAAAAAAAAGCCCTACCCTACACTAAATTACAAATAGCCCTTAAAAGGGCCTTTTGCGGGGCATTGCCCCAAAGTAATCAGCTATTTTACCTGTAAAAAAAATTACAACCCCCCCAAACATTAAAAGCCACCACCCACACAACCAACCCTACTCTAAAACCCACCCAATCCCCCTTTAAAAAAAAAACTAACACTAACCCCTTGAAGATCACCCTACCTTGAGAAGTCTTCACCCAACCGGGCCGAAGTCCTCCACGAAGCCGGCAGAAGTGGTCCTCCAGACGGGCAGAAGTCAGCCAATAGAATGCGAGCTCAATCCTATTGGCTGATTGGATCAGCCAATAGGATTGAACTTCAATCCTATTGGCTGATTGCATCAGCCAATAGGATTTTTCCTACCTTAATTCCGATTGGCTGATAGAATTCTATCAGCCAATCGGAATTGAAGGGACGCCATCTTGGATGACGTCATTTAAAGGAACCTTGATTCTTCAGTTGGACGTCGTTTGAAGAGGATGCTCCGCGTCGGATGTCTTGAAGATGGAGCCGCTCTGCGCCGGATGGGTGAAGATAGAAGATACCGTCTGGATGAAGACTTCTGCCTGTCTGGAGGACCACTTCTGCCGGCTTTGTGGAGGACTTCGGCCCGGTTGGGTAAAGACGTCTCAAGGTAGGGTGATCTTCAAGGGGTTAGTGTTAGGTTTTTTTAAGGGGGGATTGGGTGGGTTTTAGAGTAGGGTTGGTTGTGTGGGTAATGGCTTTTAATGTTTGGGGGGGTTGTAATGTTTTTTTTTTATAGGTAAAAGAGCTGATTACTTTGGGGCAAAGCCCCGCAAAAGGCCCTTTTAAGGGCTATTTGTAATTTAGTGTAGGGTAGGGCTTATTTTATTTTGGGGGGGAGCTTTTTTATTTTGTTAGGGGGATTAGATTAGGTGTAATTAGTTTAAAATTCTTGTAATTATTTTATTATTTTCTGTAATTTTTTTTTTTGTACTTTAGATAAAAATTTTTAATTGTATTTAATTGTATTTAGTTTAGGGAATTTATTTAATTATAGTGTAGTGTTAGGTGTAATTGTAACTTAGGTTAGTTTTTATTTTACAGATATATTTGTCTTTATTTTAACTAGGAAGTTATTAAATAGTTAATAACTATTTAATAACTAGTGTACCTAGTTAAAATAAATACAAACTTGCCTGTAAAATAAAAATAAACCCTAAGATAGCTACAATGTAACTATTAGTTATATTGTAGCTAGCTTAGGGTTTATTTTATAGGTAAGTATTTAGTTTTAAATAGGAATTATTTAGTTAATGATAGTAATATTTATTTAGATATATTTAAATTATATTTAAGTTAGGGGGTGTTAGGGTTAGACTTAGGTTTAGGGGTTAATAAATTTAATATAGTGGTCGCGGTGTAGGGGGGCAGATTAGGGGTTAATAAATATAATGTAGGTGGTGGCAGTGTAGGGGGCGGAAGATTAGGGGTTAATAAGTATAATGTAGGTGGCGGTGGGCTCCAGGAGCGGCAGTTTAGGGGTTAATAATTGTATTTAGTTGCTGCGGGGTCCAGGAGCGGCGGGATAGGGGCTCAGAACTTTTATTTAGGCGTTGGCGATGTTGAGGTGGCAGATTAGGGGTTAATAAGTATAATGTAGGTGGCGGCAGATTAGGGGTGTTTAGACTCGGGGTACATGTTAGGGTGTTAGGTGTACACATTCCCATAGGAATCAATGGGATATCGGGCAGCAGCTAATATAAAAGCTTTCGCTGCTTTCCGACTCCCATTGATTCTATGGCATCCGCTGCCTCCAGGGCGACGGATTGAAAACCAGGTACTCTGGGCCGGAATAGTGCCGAGCGTACCTGGCAGATATTTGATAACTTCCAAAAGTAGTCAGATTGTGCCGAACTTGCGTTCGGAACATTTGTAGTGACGTAAGCATCGATCTGTGTCGGACTGAGTCCGGCGGATAGTATGTTACGTCACCAAATTCTACTTTTGCCGGTCTGTAGGGTTTGATAACTAAGACGAATCAGGCTCGCCACAAATACGCTGCGGAATTCCAGCATATTTGCGGTTGACGGCTTGATAAATACATGCCCAAATCTATTTGCTTTTCTAAGATGTATTTTACCCATTTTGCTATTGTCTGTCTTTATATGTTTCACTTCCCTTGATCTTTATAATTTTTAATGCTGTTATTTATTGTTCCTCTCATAGTTTGTTTCTTTTGCACATTCTGTCTCTTTCTCTGTTGTTCCCTGGAGCTCTCTTTTCTCACCTTCCACAATGTATTCCCATCCTGAGAGAAGCGAATTTGGTACACCAAGTCTTTCTCTAGGTCTGGCAGAGGAATAGACCAATTTATTTCCAATTTGGCACCCGGCAGCTGTTTCACTGTGAATTCTGGTGTGGGGGGAAGCACTAAAAACAACAGAGAATCAAACGGTCAGCCATAGTCACTAGTGTGGGGTTAAAAGAGGGAAGAGATGCCATCCTCAACATGGGCCCCTCTGGAGATTGCTCCTGGTGCTAGGCAGTAAAAAGTCATTGTACAACCTAAAGTCTTCTTTTTAAAAAGAGCAATCCCATGACCCTCTGGTTATTTCGTGATCAATGTGATATGGCAGTTGTTTTTAAACATTACTTATTAGGATTATTCTAATACCTTTGGGAAGGCTTTTATTCTGTGCCAGGCAAAATGAGATCATACATCCATGAGACCCATTATGGAAAAGGGAAATAATAATAACAAAAAAGATATTGAGAGTTGGTTTGGGGAAAATTAATGGAAATATGACCTTTTAGTGATACAGATGGTAGATATTATTTGTTAAAAAGATAGAGTGTGACTTCTTTTATAACCATTTAACTCTGAGAGGATACGCTGGTACTTACCAACATGGTGCATCCAGAAGGGAGGTTGGTAGTACTTTTTCACTTGTTGAGTTTCTGATATGTTCAATAACACAGAAATAGCACTTTCATTTCTTACATTGAATACACAGAGACAGTTTGTCCTGTTTATAAGCTCCTCACAGCGCTGCCACTCCTGACCCCTGTTGGATAGAACACGTTTTTGTGAAGCTTCTTTCCTACTTGGGTAGTAACACATTTTTTAATCTTTACATAAGCCCAGGGTTTATCCTGCCAATATAGAATAATATTTTACAGATCCTAGAATACAAACAGGTCTCAAAAAAGAGAAAATTAGAGATACTAAGAAAAACTTAAAGAGCCAATAAAACCCCTTAATTTATTTTAATACATCAGAAATTTTTCACTGCACTGCAACACCTGTTTTACTGTGGCCATTTAGAATCAAGTATAAATAAGCTTCAGCACATATTAACCAATCACTGTGCACCATATAGGAGTGTCATAGTTCTGCATTCCATGGAACACAATACAGCCTTTCTGGGGTGAGTGGAAACACTACAATTTTTGTTTAGTTCACAACCAACTGAGAGACCTGACACATTTTCTAATATGCCTTTTCAACCCAATAACCATCCTGACTCCTCCTGGATCACTGAGACTCAGCTCTGCCAATACTAACCAAGACACCTCCTCTAGTCAACTGAGACTAAACCCTGCCAACCCCCATCTTGATCCACCTCTGCTTCACTGGGAATCAAAGCTACCCACTATCAACTCTCTTTCATGACTCAACTCTGTCCATTACCAACTATATTTCCACATTAGTCTACTGAGACTCAATCCTGACCAATACCCAGTTTATCTCCATCCTGGTCTACTGAGACTTAACCCTGACCAGTAACACCCTATCTCTGTCCTGGTCTACTGAGACTTAACCCTGTCCACTATCCACACTTACTCTGGCTCTGGTCTACTGAGACTCAACCCTGTCCTTTACCAACTCTATTTCCACCTTAGTCTACTAAGACTCAACCCTGTCCTTTACCAACTCTATCTCCACCTTGGTATACTGAGACTCAACCCTGTCCACAACCTAATTTATCTCCACCCTGAGACTTAACGCTGACCAATACCATCAAATCTATCCCCTGGCCTACTGAAGCTTAACCCTGCCCCCTGTCCACCTGAACTCTAGCTCTGGGGTACTGAGAATCAACTCTACCCACAACCCACCCAATGTCTGTTTTGGACTACTGAGGATTAACCCTCCCTACTACCCACACTGTGTCCTCTGCTGATCCTTTGAGACTCAACCTAGTTTTTTCCTGTACCACCCACAGTCTCTCTGTTTTAAATACCAGCCAAATTGTTCAGCCTGATACAGTTGGGATACTGACACAGTTGCACTCATCTTTTTATCCTGAAATGATATTATATAAGCTGATATAAACACTAACTGCATTGCATTTTCTTTGGGTCTTTTTGATCAGTTATCCTATTTTTTTGTTTGTTTGTTTGTTTTTTGCACCTAAACAGTCTGCTTAGCTACACAAAATATATTCTCCTGCCCTGGGCAGATTTTAAGAATTTTTTCAAGGTATAATTTTATACCCAATAATAATATCTAACTCTTACCCATACTTATATAAAAGTTGCTGTGAAGAATGTAGATTTAGGGCCTTATTCCAATTACAGCACATCTGAGACAGGTCAGAGGTGAAACACTGTAGCTCAATCTCATCTGAAAATAAAATCCCAAGTTAATCAGGTGGGTAAAAATGTGATGTAAAACAGTCTGTATATAAACTGAAACAATGCTGCTGAACTGTCAGTGACTCATCATCTCATAGCTACTTTTTTACCATAAGCTCACCCACAGAGAGCAATTGTACATATCAGCCAATAAGCATTAGTAGGAACAACACACGTGATATTGCCATATTAGTTTAAATATAAAAGGACATTAACTTTATTTTTTCTTTCATATTTTAGTGACTAATAATGAAAAAAAAAGTTCAAATTGTATTCAAACTTACTTTGTTCTCCTGAATGCATTTTAAGTTGTATTTGTCTTATCAAATGAATGGATGGTGCTTGGTGCTCAGGAAAGTAGACTATACTGTGATCATTCAACAAAACTTTAACAACACTCACAGTATAGCAAAATGTACAATACATATATTTATATCCATGTTTGTATTATATATAGTT
Organism: Bombina bombina; assembly: GCF_027579735.1. NCBI lineage: Eukaryota > Metazoa > Chordata > Amphibia > Anura > Bombinatoridae > Bombina > Bombina bombina. Next base: position 192,141,504 of record NC_069508.1, on the reverse strand, counting down.
GAGTATTGAATTCAAAGTAATGAACAACCCAAAATTCCCTTTATAAGAAAAATGCTCTTAAAAAATATTTTGCAATCATAGGACTTTAAAAAAAAAACATATCAAACAACTTGTACAATTATCAAATATATATATGATTCTGTCATGAAAGTATATGATAATAAAATGGCAAAATTATATGAAGACTTCAATAATAAAATCCCAGAAGATCTCTAAACAGTAAAACAAAGCACAGAGATAAAGATGACTGTAGGAAGATTATTAACTGTAAAAAAATTTTTTTGATAAATCTCCAGAAAAAAAGATTTTAATTTGGTACAAACATGGCTTATTAATCCAGAACTCCCAACTGTTCTTAAGAGGTACAGTCCCTAATTCTAAACTCTGTCCCTCTGAGACAGCTGATTTGCAGAATTTTCATTAGTCCCGCATATAGACCACCCAGACACCTCACCAACCAACCAGACATGTCCATGATCCAGTCCATTGTCCAACTGTAACCCTTCCCAGCATGGCTCCACCCATAATATGGCCACTGCTCTCAACCTCTAATATCGGTCTTCTAGAAATTAGCAAATGAGCCTACCTAGGTTTAGATTTTAACAAAGAATACCATGAGAACAAACCAAATTTGATTATAAAAGTAAAATAAAAAGTTGTTTAAAATGACATGCCCTATCTGAATCATGAAAGTTTAATTTTAACCTGAGTGTCCCTTTAACTAATGCAAACAGTAACTCTTCTAGGAAATTGGAATGGAATAGGAATCTGAACCTCACATTCTAAAATGTTTCCACAAAGGAAACCTAATCGAAATAGAATTTAAAGTTATAGCTAAGGAATAGCGTGGCAGCTGGAGAGCTAACCTCAGATACATTCTTTGGTATCCAAAGTGATAACATGATTTGTCTACCCTACTGGTGTTGTACGGCATTCGCTTCACAGACAGTAAAACCCTTGTACTAATTTCTGTTTAGTTGCTAAAGAATAACATATCCACCAAGTCTATACATTTTCATAACAAATTAAAATCTGTTTGTTGCAATTGAAAAAGTATGGTTAGTCTTCCAGTTTTGAGAATTGGAAAATCCACAATTTTCAGAGCTAAATTAAATGATAAAAGTATTTCACTATGCATAACTAGTTATTTTATATAAAAATCACAGTTTTTTTTACTGTCCTTTAAAGGGACAATCAAGTCAAAATAAAACTTTCTTTATTCAGATAGAGCACACAATTTAAAACAACTTTCCAATTCACTTCCATTATCTAAATGTGCACAATCTTTTTATATACACACTTTCTGAGGCACCAACTCCTTCTGAGCATGTGTAAAATTCACAGGATATAAATTTATGCATTTTGTGATTGGCTGATGTCTGTCACATGATGCATTAGAAAGGAAAATTTAACAAATTTTAACATTTGTCAGAAAAGGTATCTACTACTCATTTGAATGTAAACCTAAGTGCTGTTGCATTGTCTATTTAGTATGCATTTACTGATTATGCAATTTTACTGTGTTTAGTTGTCCTTTAATAAAGTGTAACAATATACATACATAATGTATATATTTACTTTAATATCTACACCTTTATTAAAGAGAATTACCTGCAGAGTGAGGGGTGAGAAATGTGATGACATCTGACCAGTGGCCCCAATATCCATCTACTGAGTCCACCCCGTTGGGCTTAGTACGGACACGGAGATAATAACGTAAACCAGCCTGGAGGCCCACAAGGCTCACAAAACACTTTTCTGTCTCTACAATCTGTCGTAACACAGAAATATAAGTCTGAAGTAAATGCCTTAAAGCGATACAAAATATTTACATTTTCTATTATTTCAAAGAGCAGTTTTTAAACATTTTTGGCAAGATTACGAGTGGAGCGCAAAATTGAGCTTTCACAAGCGTGACATTGTAGCTCCACTCGTAATACCAGAGCACGCTAATGTGCACTGGTATTACTAGTTGAGTGCAATGTGAACCTGACTGGCCAAAACAAAGGGCACTAAGTAAACATACTTAAAGGGACAGTCAAGTTAAAAAAAAAACTTTCATGTTTCAAATAGGGCATACAATTTTAAACAACTTTCCCATTTACTTTTATCACCAATTTTGCTTTGTTCTCTTGGTATTCTTAGTTGAAAGCTAAACCTAGGAGGTTCATATGCTAATTCCTTACACCTTAAGGCCGCTTCTAATCTAAATGCATTTTGATAGTTTTTCACCACTAGAGGGCATTAGTTCACGTGTTTCATATAGATAACATTGAGCTCATGCACATGAATTTACCATGGAGACAGCTCTGATTGGCTAAAATGCAAGTCTGTCAAAAGAACTGAAATAAGGGGGCAGTCTGCTGAGGCTTAGACACAAGGTAATTACAGAAGTAAAATGTGTATAATTATAACTGTGTTGGTTATGCAAAACTTGGGAATTGGTAATTAAGGGATTATCTATCTTTTAAAACAACAAAAATTCTGGTGTTGACTGTCCCTTTAACACTGTTGCCAAGCGGTATATCCCTGGATTGCCTTGGTGGCTGCACATATATGCCTCTTGTTATTGGTTTACCAATGTGTTCAGCTAGCTACCAGTAGTATATTGCTTCTCCTTCAACAAAGGATACCAAGAGAATGAAGCTAAACTGACAATAGAAGTAAATCGGAAAGTTGTTTAAAAATCTACGCTCTATCTGAATCGCAAAAGAAAAAAATGTTCCTTTAACTTAATGTGTGTCTGGAACCAAAATTTTCTTTCTTTCTTTCTTGTGCTTCCATCTAGTGTTCTTGCAAATTTAAAACATACAAATTCATTCTTGCAAAACTGCTGCCATATATTGCTCCAAATAAGCTCACTGTTCTGCGCCTATATAGCTGCTTTACAACAAAGGATACAGGCAGAATTATGTTAATTTGATAGTATAATTAAACTGGAAGATTTTTAAATAATGAACACTCCATCTAAATATTGAAAGAAAAAAATGTTGATTTCATGCAATTATGATTTAAGAAAATATATATGTATGGCATCTGTACAAGAGACATAGGACAGGTAGTTTACCAATCTGCAGAATAGTAGAATTTGTCCCCCATTGAAAATGAATGGGTAAGTAGGCATTATTACTATTGGCCTAAACTGATCACGTGATTGGGAGTCTAACGAGGCTCTGATTGGGAGTTGTGTTAACCGATTAAATATGTAGATAGTTTCTCAATCTGCAGTCCCCTTTCAGGTAGTCTGACCACCCACCAATATAAAATGGAGTGGCAAAAACATATAGATTTGATTGGCCACCTTGATATTTAAAATTTGGCTGGTGTAAACGGAGGTTTTTAAAAAATTTCAATAACTAATGCATGACAAAGGCCTGTACATGGGCTGAAATGCGTAGCTACAATATTATTTTTTGTTGTTGTTATTTTTTAGTGAGGCTGTGTGAACGAGCACCCCCAACAAGAATACAATTCTGTGAAAACCAAATCAGAGATTGTTTTAAATTATACAGCCAATATTGGTCCAGCCACAATCCACAAAACATAGTATGATGACATTACTTGACGGATATTGTTTTTCTTTCCCTTTCCTTGTTATCCATATAACAGCCAATAAACATACCACATAAATACATAGAGGAATAATAAACAAAAATTACTATCAAACTATCACTGTAGTGTCACATATAAATTCAGACATTAATGCAGTCATCACAAAAAAAGATGTTTGCGGTCGTAAGACCGCTGCTCCTTAACTTCTCCCCCACCTAAAAGGATTGGGATGATTGACACCCTCTGCTAGAAGCCGCCGGGGAGCAGGGGGCCGCATTGCACAAGCATTTCACTAGAAATGCTTGTGCAATGTTAAATCCCGACAGCGTATGCTGTCGGCATTTAGCGAGGTCGAGCGGACATGATTCGCTACAGCATCTCATATCCGCTCAACCATTAATAAATCTACCCCATAAACTCTCTTATTTGCACCTTAGGGTGCTAATTACTTTCTTATAAAGTACTTCCTTAATGAGAGGAGAAGCAGCAACTAGATTTACCCATTAAAGGGACATGAAACCCAAAAATGTTCTTTCATGATTTAGATAGTGTATACATTTTCAAACAACTTTCCAATTTACTTCTTTTATCTAATTTGCTTCATTTTCTTTGTATTCTTTGTTGAAAAGCATATCTAGATAGGCTCAGGAGCTGGGAGCTAGTTGCTGACTGGTGTCTGCACATATATGCCTCTTTTGATTGGTTTGTCGATGTGTTCAGCTAGTTCCCAGTAGTGCATTGCCGCTCCTTCAAGAAAAGATACCAAGATAATAAAACAAAATTGATTATAGAAGTAAATTAGAAAAATGTTTACAATTGCATGCTTTATTTAAACCATGAAAGGAAAAAAATGTTTTATGTCCCTTTAAGCCCTACAGTAATACACTGACATAGTGCAACACAAATTCACCTCACACAAGGAAAAGTATAGGGATTATTTAAGATATTCCCTGGGCAAGCATTTCCATGGATACAATCCTCTTGCAGATATTTTTGTTCCTTTTATTCCATAAAAAGACATTAAACATCTCTTGAAAATAGCACTTTGTACCACACTCCCTTCTGTATCATGATGCAAACGTGTATATATGGGTATATATTTATATATATATATAAATATATATATATATACAGTATATATATATCTATATGTGTGTGTGTGTGTGTGTTTATACGTGTATAAACAGTATGTATGTAAACATATAAATACACATGTATTTGCATATATAGAAACACACACACACAAATATATATATATATATATCAGGGACGTGCACTCATAGGAGGCAGGGGAGGCAATGCCTACCCTGCTATATGTGGCCAAAGCTTAATTAAATTTTAATTAAAACAAAAAAAAGTCCCCAAAAAGATATTTTCCCCCCATGTAATGCTATGGAGAGGCAGGTACAGGAACGCTTCTCTCCATTGCAGTACATGGGTCAAAGGAAATGCTGTGCTGCAGCGCCACCTGTGTTCTGTCAATATATTAGCAGCAAAAATTGGGACCAATAGGAGGCATCCCTCTCGATGCCTCCTAGCAAGTGAAGGATATATAGATTAATCAGAAGGAGGATGCAGTGAGCAGGGTCATGTGACAACTGGAAGCTGAGGTAACCTAAGAACAAATGACACCAAGCAGAAGAGTAAAGTAGTATTCTACATCTCTTGTGATTCACAAATTGTGTTCAGATACAGCTCATTAACAGGGGGGACAGTAAGTGAGCATAACCCAATACTGACAGAAAGTCAAAGGGTCAATTCAAATTTAAATCCATCATTTAAAACCCAGAGTTTGAAGTTAAGTGTGCAGTGTCCACATTATTTCAATTAAAGTTTTTGACATTGAATATTGCTAAGCCTCCCTTTTTCATGGTTATTTGATTTAATTAGGTACAAACTCCATATATGTTATGTCTGTTCAGTCAAAGGATGCAGTATCTATTTTTATTTTTCTCTGTGTCTCCATTTATTTAAAGACTGCTGTTAACTTGTAATTCACAAATCAATTGAAAGCTGTTGCATTGTGTTTTTAATATGTGCTGCTTTTATACAAGTTTATATTAATAAAAAGGAGATAATGAGTCATTTAAAAAATATATGTAATTATTGCAGTTAAATGTTTTTAGAAATAATGCCACTGTAAAGTAACTGGTTAAACACATAGTCAAAGGGAGACATTTAAAATTAAACTTTCATGATTTTATTAGAGCATGCTATTTTAATAGACCTTTCTAGTTATTTATATTTTGATAATTAGCATTAACTGTTACTGGCCCCATGTCAGCAAATCAAATTAGTTTTTGAAAGGAACATGAAAGTCATAATTACATTTCCATCATTCAGATAGAAATTGCACACAAAAAATAAATAAACTTTCTATTTTACTTTTATTATTATGTACTTCATTCTTTTGGTATCCTTTGGTGTCCTTTGTTGAAGAGCATACCTAAGTGGGATGTGCACGTGCGTTTCTTGAAAACCATATTGCAGCAGCAGCTGTGTTGGCAGTATTGATAACTTGTCATTTGTGTAAAACTTGTATGGTAAATTATTTCTATTTTTACAATACAGTAGTGAGTAGAGAAGAGATTGTGGATCATTCTAATTGCTTAGTAACTGGCAATGTGCCACATAATTGTGTGAGTGTGTATGTGAGTGTGTGTGGGTGTCAGTGAGCAGAGTATGTGTGCTTTATTCTCCAGGTAATCAATACATTTCCGATGAGCTGGTGCTTTAATGCAGTGTTTCTCAACAATGGTCCTCAAGTACCCCCAACAGGCCAGGTTTTCATTATAGCTGAATCAGTGCACAGGTGAAGTAATCAGCTGATCAGTAACTCAGTGGTTACTAACTTGCTCTCACCCATCATCTGATTATGTCACCTGTGCACTGGTTCAGCTATCATTTAAACCTGCCCTGTTGGGGGTACTTGCGGCCCTCTATACATGTATTTCTCAGGCATATCATATCCAGTGCCTCATCAGCCTCTGACCTCACTGCACGTCACTGATATATATATATATAAAACACACAGAGAAAGCCCTGCACTCACAAGCAAGCTCTCAGCTAAGATTAAAAGCAAAAATGGAAAGGTTAGTTACCGCATCTGGCCATAAGGGGAAAACTCAGGTAACAAGTCAAGGTCCTTTCCAAAAACCTGGGACCCTAAAACAGTCAAACAATCCAAACAAACTGGGAACAAGTGAAGGGTGCACAGGCTTATGTAATCACCCTAGTCATATACAAAACACGGAAGGGGACTGCACTCACAAGAAGCTGTGCTGTCCCAAATGGGATTTCCCCATTTGGCCAGATGCGGTAACTAACCTTTCTTTTTTTGCTTTTAATCTTAGCTGATAGCTTGCTAGTGAGTGCAGGGCTTTCTCTGTGTGTTGTATTAATTTGTTTTGTAATTTCCCCTATGGTTCTTGCACCCAGACCTGTCTGGGGTTAACTGCCTGTGACTCTGGGGACAGCACCGCTTCTTGTGAGTGCCAGTGAGCACCCAGGGCTGAGCATGTTGCAGGGTCATAGGATGTGTACCCGGTCCGCTCTAGGAGTGCAGTCCCCTTCCGTGTTTTGTATATATATATATATATATATATATATATATATATATATATATATATATATAGATAAGGTGCAGTAAACAGTGAAGCCTCAGCATTTTGTAAAATGTGCCAAATTTATTGACATTTCGGGGATTACAATCCCCTTCATCAATCCCCGAAACATCAATAAATTTGGCACATTTTGCAAAATCCTGAGGCTTCACTGTTTACTGTACCTTATCTATATCAAGTGTATATCCAGATGATTGTTCCAGGAGGGCGGATTCATTTTTGGAATTATATATATTATATGACTCTTGTCATCCTAAACACCTGCTAAGATCCATTCATAAGCGCAAAAAGGAATTGTACAAAGAGAGATACTTGTGATGGACATCTGTGTGATAGAAAGAGGATACACACAGGAGGTTTTAGATACAAATCTTACTAAAGTGGAGAAATGTCATGACAATCTCTGTTGGAATACAAAAGGAAGGATAACTAAAAATTTTGACACAAACAAAAAGAATAAACCATGTTTTATAACAGGTTTTAGTAATGACCATCACAGGGTTTGTAAAATTATCAGTCAAAGCTTGCCTATCTTACACCAAGATTCTATACTTAAACAAATCATTAGTGTAGGATGTAATTTTGTATCTAAGAGGGCTAAAACCATTGGTAATGTCTGGGCACCATCTATGCTACCGAAGTTAGAAGCCAATCATAAGTGGCTAACAAGTAGGAAGGGATATTACAAGTGCAGCAGGGCTAGGAGATGTAAGACGTGTCAATATGTAAAAGAAGGAGAAACATTTGTTTCCACAGCGACAGGTAATGAATATACCATAAAAAATTGCATAAACAGTAATACTACACACGTCATATGTCTCCTTACCTTTAAAGCTTGCCAAAAGCAGTACACAGGTCGTATGACAATATCTATGAAGGATAGGTTTTACAGCATCTAAGGTCAATTGAGTATATAGATATTAAAACACCGGTAGGCAGGCACTTTAGGGATAAACACGGAGCTAATACAGATCTCATACAAGTTCAAGGTATAGGGGTCCATTTATCATTGTGCGGACGGACATGATCCGCTATAGCGAACCATGTCCGCCACACATCGATAAATGCCAACAGCATACGCTGTCAGCATTTATCATTGCACCAGCAGTTCTTGTAAACTGCTGGTGCAATGCCACCCCCTGCAGATTGGCCGCCAGCAGGGGATGTCAATCAACCCAATCGTATTAGATCGGGTTGATTTTCAGCGATGTCTGCCCACCACCTTAGAACAGGCGGACAGGTTATGGAGCAGGCTCGCCAGAAACACGGGGCATCAAGCTCCATTCAGAGCTTGATAAATAGACCCCATAAACTTCATACATATACCAATCAGAGGTGGGGACAGAGAGAGAGATTATTGGACCAAAGTGAGGTCTATTGGATTTTCCATCTCAATACTTAATAGACCATATGGATACCAATTTGTTCTATTAAGGGTCTTTATGTTAGAAGGTATTGAGAAAGATATTCACATATGGAGGGCTACATAATATAGGAACAAATTGGTGTTAGAATATCAACTATTCCATGATTTTGTACTCTTCAATACATAAATTATCGTTATTATAATGATTTTTCATAAATAATTTAGCATGTATCTTTTAAACTATGAATTGGTGTATATACATGAAATGTGTACAATATTGTTGTATTATCATAACTGATGCTTTTCGTAATTATGAAATTGTTGTAAACTTAATAGGGTGCTTTTTCTTTTGTGTGGGAAATACCACTTTAAGATAATCAGGAAATGTATCTTTTTTAAAATGTATTTAAGGATGTTTAATGTATGTAATAGCATGCAGCTGGTAAGCAAGGGCTAGGAGGAGCCCGAAACGCGTACAGCTATGCACTAAGTGTTCACTTATGGTTGCTACAATTTTTTAACTTTACTGGGTCCTATGATTTTAAGTTTCCTAATAAACTTCAAGTTTTTACTCTACTGGCCGTGAAATGGATTTTCTATTTTCTGAGTGCAGAGTTTTGTTTGCTTCTATTGAACTTTTTACCATTTGGATGGAGGTTGTCTCTTTGCACCGATCATGTGACTGCCCTCTTAGAACGTGTGCCGACGCTGAAGAGCGCAACAGGTGGGGAGGTCTGAGTGTTGCGGGTTAGAATCTTCCATATATATATATATATATATATATATATATATATACATACACATAGTTAGTCATGTATATGTATTGAGATATATATATATATATATATATATTATCCCTTTTTAATCAAACACCTTGTCATATACCATATACCTTTGAACCCTTATAAAAAAATGTATTAACATTTATATGAATAATGTTTATCCGATAGTGTATATATGAGTGTAACTGTTTTTTTTAATCTATTTATGTTGTGTTTGGTGCATATTTTTTTTTAACCCTTTACAGGAGGGCTTCAGTGACACTTACTTGACAAGCGCATATTTAGTTTGCTTTCAAGAGTTTGCGTTTACTTTCAGCTTTCAATACCGGGCTAAAGTTAGCGCGGTCACGATATCACACTTTGGTTAGTGCGTCACTTGTAATCCAGACCAGAGTTAGCTTTTTTGCTTCTCTTGGGAGCGCGGGAGAAAGCACATTTTTACACAAAAGCAAGAGTTGTTTAATGTCCCTTTAATGTGTGTACCTTTAGTAAATACCATATTTTATGGGGTTCACTTTAGTATTGGAGGTGGAGGCGCGCTGATATTTAAAATGGTTTATTTTTTAACACAGACATAACGCACAGGCCTGTGACATGCTGCGTGTTTAATTATTTTATTGTAATGAGATTAATAAAACATATATATGTTTGTTATCTGTGCACTCAGGAGACAGCTGGGCTTTTTATTTACCATAGTTTCATTTTTCCTGCTACCATATTCTCAATAGTATGCCAAGAATGGAAATTATATAAATATTCTGTGAGGAAATAAAACAAATATTTTAAAAGCCAGTTACTGGAAGGGAATTTCTATGAATGAAATCCGATCTCGAAATTGTATTTTTCTTAACATGCTATAGGAAACTTACTTATGGAGTTAAATGAGGTATGTGGAGGTTTAGCTTTACAAATCGTGGTGATTTGGGGTTTAACAAGCAAAGAAAATCATTTCACCTTTAAGGAACATTCCTTAACAAATATATCAAATTAATTAGAGACAAACCGTATATAAGCCTTTCTGAAGAATAATATATCTCATTAAAAGTATGAAAGAATATATATATATGCATACCATGATGTTTGAAAGTTTGGGGTCACTTAGACATTTCCTTGTTTTTGAAAGAAAAGCAAATTTGTTTTGTCCATTAAAATAACATCAAATTGATCAGAAATACAGTGTAGACATTGTTAATGTTGTAAATGACCATTGTAGCTGGAAACGGCTGATTTTAATATAATATCTACATAGGCAAACACAGGTCCATTATCAGCAACCATCTGTCCTGTGTTCTAATGACACATTGTGTTTACGAATCTAAGTTTATCATTTAAAAAGGCTAATTGAGCATTAGAATTTTTTTTTTGCAATTATGTTAGCACTGCTGAAAACTGTTGTACTGATTAAAGAAGCAATACAAATGGCCTTCATTAGAATAGTTGAGTATCTGGAGCATCAGCAATTGTAGATTTGATTACAGACTCAAGATGGCTTGAAATAAAGAACTATATATAGGAACTAGGACTTTTATAAAAAAAATATAACTTTATTACAAAGGTTTAATAATTTAATTGCTATACAAGATTCATTACACTTTCATTCACTTCATTTAACAGTTTATACGGAAATACAGAAAAAGAATAGGCAGTTATTAAGAAAATAGTAAGCATAAGCATGACCATAAATAATGCATCTTTAGATTAAGTTTAATTAAAATAAATAAAACAAAATAAATAGGAAAAAATATTGTTACTCCGGATTCCAAATCATTTTTAAGGAAGAGACAAAGAATAAAAACGAAAAAAAAAAAAAAAACAATAAGTTAAACAGCATAAGGTGAAAGCTGAATTGGTGCCAAAAAGATATAGATTTCCCGGGTGTATGTAAATCTGCAGTTGGGAAAAATATGTGCTAGGGCAGCAGGTGAAGAAAAGTATTCCCTGGCACTGGAGGGGTTAAAAGTATCAGCTTTGAGGAAGGTAATCGGTTGACATTTACCTGACGGTGCCCTTCTGATGTGTTTGTCGGCCAAAACTGGATCTGATACTTAAAAAATTCTTTGAACTCATTTGCCGGGGCCTTCCAGTTTACCCAAAATGTATTTGAATGACTCATCCAGACTGCACGTATGTCTTCCGGATAATCTATTAATCCTAAAACAAAAATGCATACATATATGTGAGTCTAAATATAAACATGGCGGACTAATGTAAAGTTTTATTTCAGTTTTAAGTCCATCACACGTATTTATAGTGCAGTAGTCCATGTGCTTTACTCAACTTGTGATGATTAATATTTAAGCTACAGCTCTAAACAGCAGAACTCATTATCTCTGCGAAGACCAAGCTGGTTAGGTAACTAAAGTCTGGTTACTGGTGCATTGCTCGCTATTGGGACAGCCATTCACGTAGCCTCAAGCAAACCTTCTCAGTCTTTATATTGCCTTGTTGGTTATAAGTGCAGCATGGGTGATGTATTTTGGCCTTATCTCCAATATTACTTTAAAGGGACAGTGTACACCATTTAGTAATAGACACTACTATAGAGTATGCACAGATACAGATATAAAAAACGCAGTATAAATTTTTTTAAAAGTGTACTTGTGAAAATCCCAATTTAGCACTGCTGATGAGGTTAAGCTGGGACACCCACTGAAAGGGGCTGATAGCAGAACCCCCTCCCCTGCATATGAAAATACCCATTATACAAACAGAAGCAGTCTGAAGTCAATATACATCAGTATACATCTAAAACTTTTGGGGTTAGGTTAGGAGTCTGAAAATCAGCACAATGTTATTTAAAAATAAGGAAAACTATACATTTTTACAAAAACACTCCCAGCTGGGCCATATAAATGATCATCTACAAAACATTTATGCAAAGAAAAATCTAGTGTACAATGTCCCTTTAATGTCCCCTGTAACTATGTTTCAGGATAGGTGACTTTTGTGATACAGGAAAGTAAGATATTCTTTGCAATCACTCGGCTAGATTTAGAGTTGGGCGGTAGCCGTCAAAACCAGCGTTAGAGGCTCCTAACCAGTCAGGAAAGGGTCTAACGCTCACTTTGCAGCCGCGACTTTTCCATACAGCAGATCCCCCTACGCCATTTGCGTATCCTATCTTTTCAATGGGATCTTTCTAACGCCGGTATTTAGAGTCTTGGCTGAAGTGAGCGTTAGAAATCTAACGACAAAACTCCAGCCGCAGAAAAAAGTCAGTAGTTAAGAGCTTTCTGGGCTAATGCCGGTTTATAAAGCTCTTAACTACTGTGCTTTAAAGTACACTAACACCCATAAACTACCTATGTACCCCTAAACCGAGGTCCCCCCACATCGCCGCCACACTATTACATTTTTTAACCCCTAATCTGCCGACCGCACACCGCTGCCACCTACGTTATCCCTATGAACCCCTAATCTGCTGCCCCTAACACCGCTGACCCCTATATTATATTTATTAACCCCTAATATGCCGCCCCCAACGTCGCCACTACCTACCTACAATTATTAATCCCTAATCTGCCGACCGGACCGCGCCGCTATTATAATAAAGTTATTAACCCCTAATCCGCCTCACTCCCGCCTCAATAACCCTATAATAAATAGTATTAACCCCTAATCTGCCCTCCCTAACATCGCCGACACCTAACTTCAAGTATTAACCCCTAATCTGCCGATCGGAGCTCACCGCTACTCTAATAAATTTATTAACCCCTAAAGCTAAATCTAACCCTAACACTAACACCCCCCTAAATTAAATATAATTTTTATCTAACGAAATAAATGAACTATTATTAAATAAATTATTCCTATTTAAAGCTAAATACTTACCTATAAAATAAACCCTAATATAGCTACAATATAAATTATAATTATATTGTAGCTATTTTAGGATTAATATTTATTTTACAGGCAACTTTGTAATTATTTTAACCAGGTACAATAGCTATTAAATAGTTAATAACTATTTAATAGTTACCTAGTTAAAATAATTACAAAATTACCTGTAAAATAAATCCTAACCTAAGTTACAATTAAACCTAACACTACACTATCAATAAATAAATTAAATACAATACCTACAATTATCTACAATTAACCTAACACTACACTATCAATAAATAAATTAAATACAATACCTACAAATAAATACATTTAAATAAACTAACTAAAGTACAAAAAATAAAAAAGAACTAAGTTACAAAAAATAAAAAAATATTTACAAACATTAGAAAAATATTACAACAATTTTAAACTAATTACACCTACTCTAAGCCCCCTAATAAAATAACAAAGCCCCCCAAAATAAAAAAATGCCCTACCCTATTCTAAATTAAAAAAGTTCAAAGCTCTTTTACCTTACCAGCCCTTAAAAGGACCTTTTGTGGGGCATGCCCCAAAGAATTCAGCTCTTTTGCCTGTAAAAAAACACATACAATACCCCCCCAACATTAAAACCCACCACCCACATACCCCTAATCTAACCCAAACCCCCCTTAAATAAACCTAACACTACCCCCCTGAAGATCTTCCTACCTTTTCTTCACCATGCCAGGTATCACCGATCGATCCAGAAGAGCCTCTGATGTCTTCATCCAAGCCCAGGCAGGGGCTAAAGAGTGACGTCCATCCTCCGGCTGAAGTCTTGATCCAAGCGGGCAGAAGAGGACATCCGGACCGGCAAATATCTTCATCCAAGCCGCATCTTCTATGTTCTTCAATCCGATGAAGACCGGCTGATCTTCAAGACCTCCAGCGCGGATCCATCCATCTTCACCGACGACTTCCCGACGAATGACGGTTCCTTTAAGGGACGTCATCCAAGATGGCGTCCCTCGAATTCCGATTGGCTGATAGGATTCTATCAGCCAATCGGAATTAAGGTAGGAAAATTCTGATTGGCTGATGGAATCAGCCAATCAGATTCAAGTTCAATCCGATTGGCTGATCCAATCAGCCAATCAGATTGAGATCGCATTCTATTGGCTGTTACCGTCATTCGTCGGGAAGTCGTCGGTGAAGATGGATGTTCCGCGTCGGCGGGATGAACATGGATCCGGAAGAAAGAAGATTGAAGATGCCGTTGATAGAAGACTTCAGCCGGATCATGGACCTCTTCAGCTCCTGCTTGGATGAAGACTTCAGCTGGATCATGGACATCTTCAGCCCCCCGCTTGGGCTTGGATCAAGACATCGGAGCCAGGACGGATCGGTGTGATACCTGACGAGGTGAAGATAAGGTAGGAAGATCTTCAGGGGCTTAGTGTTAGGTTTATTTAAGGGGGGTTTGGGTTAGATTAGGGGTATGTGGGTGGTGGGTTGTAATGTTGGGGGGGGGGTTGTATTTTTCTTTTACAGGCAAAAGAGCTGAATTCTTTGGGGCATGCCCCACAAAAGGTCCTTTTAAGGGCTGGTAAGGTAAAAGAGCTTTGAACTTTTTTAATTTAGAATAGGGAAGGGCATTTTTTATTTTGGGGGGCTTTGTTATTTTATTAGGGGGCTTAGAGTAGGTGTAATTAGTTTAAAATTGTTGTAATATTTTTCTAATGTTTGTAAATATTTTTTTATTTTTTGTAACTTAGTTCTTTTTTATTTTTTGTACTTTAGTTAGTTTATTTAAATGTATTTATTTGTAGGTATTGTAATTAATTAATTTATTGATAGTGTAGTGTTAGGTTTAATTGTAGGTAATTGTAGGTATTTTATTTAATTTATTTATTGATAGTGTAGTGTTAGGTTTAATTGTAACTTAGGTTAGGATTTATTTTACAGGTAATTTTGTAATTATTTTAACTAGGTAACTATTAAATAGTTATTAACTATTTAATAGCTATTGTACCTGGTTAAAATAATTACAAAGTTACCTGTAAAATAAATATAAATCCTAAAATAGCTACAATATAATTATAATTTATATTGTAGCTATATTAGGGTTTATTTTACAGGTAAGTATTTAGCTTTAAATAGGAATAATTTATTTAATAATAGTTAATTTATTTTGTTAGATTTAAATTATATTTAAGTTAGGGGGGTGTTAGGGTTAGGGTTAGAATTAGCTTTAGGGGTTAAAAAATGTATTATAGTAGCGGTGAGCTCCGGTCGGCAGATTAGGGGTTAATGCTTGAAGTTAGGTGTCGGCGATGTTAGGGAGGGCAGATTAGGGGTTAATACTATTTATTATAGGGTTATTGAGGCGGGAGTGAGGCGGATTAGGGGTTAATAACTTTATTATAATAGCGGCGCGGTCCGGTCGGCAGATTAGGGGTTAATTATTGTAGGTAGGTGGAGGCGACGTTGGGGGCGGCAGATTAGGGGTTAATAAATATAATATTGGGGTCGGCGGTGTTAGGGGCAGCAGATTAGGGGTACATAGCTATAATTTAGCTTGCGGTGGTGTACGGAGCGGCAGATTAGGGGTTAATAATAAAGTGCAGGGGTCAGCGATAGCGGGGGCGGCAGATTAGGGGTTAATAAGTGTAAGGTTAGGTGTCTTAAGACTCGGGGTTCATGTTAGGGTGTTAGGTGCAGACTTAGGAAGTGTTTCCGCATAGGAAACAATGGGGCTGCGTTAGGAGCTGAACGCTGCTTTTTTGCAGGTGTTAGGTTTTTTTTCAGCTCAAACAGCCCCATTGTTTTCTATGGGGGAATCGTTCACGAGCACGTTTTTGAAGCTAGCCGCGTCCGTAAGCACCGCTGGTATCGAGAGTTGCAGTGGCGTTAAATATGCTCTACGCTCCCTTTTTTGGAGCCTAACGCAGCCCTTCTGTGAACTCTAAATACCAGCGGTATTTAAAAGGTGCGGGAGAAAAAAAGCACACGTAGCTAACGCACCCCTTTGGCCGCAGAACTCTAAATCTAGCCGTAAATCTAGCCGATTGTGATTTGAAATGCATGATAGGAAGAAGTGATATAAAGTTATTGGAGCTATGAATTGATTCAAGGTTATCACCAAGTTTATTCTACTAAATGTAGTGTTGTCTTACCAATGTTTTCCACCTCTATTTTGCTGGAGTGAAGAGTTTTCTCTCTGTCCTTAATCAACAGATACAAGTTATTGTACATAAGTACATCGTCAGTAGGAAAAGGGCAAACATAGATAGTGTGGGTGCTATGCTGTTTGTCAAGTGAGCATTCCTTCTCTGGTTCCCTGTAAGGGCACAAGGAAAAGAACGTACTTCTATCAGCAGTCACAATTAAATTGCACATGAAAAAGTGAGAGTAAAATACATTATTGATAACATATGATGTCATGATTAGTTGGATTTTCTTTCCATTTCAAGCACTGAAAATAATTTCTTAATAATTTATATTTGATCTAAAATATCCATAATAAACTGTGGGCAAAAAACAATTGATATATTTTGATTTAATCAAGGTCCAGATGTACACATAGCTATTGGAAATAAAAATATATTTATTTCACTGGTTTTTCTTACCCATCGTAGTAATAATAGAAACCATACGAGGAGTTACTTGCTTCATCAGTTTTCAGATTTTCCAGTTCATCTGATTCCCAGTAACATGTGAGGTCACTGAAAGTTCTGGTAAAGCAGTGAGGTGCTTCTGATTGGCCGGATAAGAGAGCAATATCTGGGGACACAAAAATTCATTCTTAAAGGGATATTATATCGTAACAAATGCTAGATACAATAGGCTAGATTACAAGTGGAGCGTAAAATACGCTTTTGCGAAAGCGACATTTGCGCTCCACTAAGTAATACCAGCGCACGCAAATGTGCACTGGTATTACGAAATAGCCACAATGCGAATGCAACCTCACATTCACATTGCTGGGAAGCATTGCTCTCACGAGAGGGCGCTTCCATAGGTTCCAAAGGGAGCCTCTTTCTCATGCTGTGAGACACGGCATGAGAACTAGCGCAGCGAAGGGGGTAAGTCGCGCAGCAATGGGCAGCAGATTTAAATATATATGTATATAAATATACACATATATATATGTATATTATGGTATATATATATGTATATATATATATATGTGTGTTAATATGTGTATATACACATATTAAACACATAACTATGCTTGTATATAAGCATTATAACTAAAAGGGACATAAAACCCATTTTTTTCATGGTTCAGAGGATTCAGTTTTATATGGCAGCAGTTTTGCAAGAATGCATTTGGGCACTAGATGGCAGCAGTGTTTGTACAATGTATAACATTATAAAGAGACATAAAACAAGTTAGGAGTGAGACAAAATATAATAATATGTACTTTAATTCTTTACCTGCAAATTTATACTGCCTCGCTATTAACCCTTTCTTTTAAGTTTCTGAATTGTAAAGCTCTAACTCCCCCAACACATTTCCTTCTATGGCTGTTTCTATATCTATTGTTGTTTTGTTAGAATGCAAAAGTGCAAAGGGATTATCTGATGGGCATAACTAGAAGCTGCAATCTCAGTGGAAATACAATGCCTGTGTCTAAACACTGACAAGGGGGGTGGAGTTGGCTTCTCCAGGCAGCTTAGCAATGTAATTATTTTTGCTTATTTTTAAAAATTATTTGAAAATATTTACCAGCAATTTTTAAACATTTTTTTATTTTTTAAATAGTATATTCTACCTCAACCATGAAAAAAAAAATGGAGTTCCTGTCCCTAAAAGGTAATTCCTCATAAAATGCTTAAAGGACCATTACATACTGTAGAATTGTATAACCCCTAAATGCATAATAAAAAGACAATGCAAAATCACTTTGGATTTCAAATTAGTAATATTTTTTTTATTAAAAATTTCAAAGCTTCTTTTCATTTCCCTGCCCTCCTTTTTTAGGTCCTGGACATCATATTTTTAACATTTTTTAAAATATATTTTTAAACTATATTAAAGAGGATCTTTATTTGATGCCAATGGATAAGTATATTTAAAATAAATAAATATATGGAGTATTTGATTTTGTGGGTGCACAAATTCCCATGAGTTACAGTAGCACATTTCAAGAATATGTTATTCTTACTACTGGCATATGGCTCACTTGTGCGTGCACTTTGCATATTGCAGTATGCTTGGTGGTTTATGCGCATAAAAAAGTTGGCACAAAATCATTGATTACTAAGTATCAGGTAGATTACGAGTTGTGCGTTCGTCTTTTTAATGCTGAAAAAAATGGTAATTTCAGCGTTAAAACAGCAACGCGGCCATTACAAGTCTTGTCGGTATAGCTGTACCGCAAGCCTTTTAGCCTGTAACGCAACATCAGTCCCGAACTTGTAAAAATGAACGGCTAGATTAGTGTTGCGTTAGCCTTAAAAAGCAGCGTTAAGAGGTCCTAACGCTGCTTTTTAAGGCCCGCTAGTATTACGAGTCTTGATGTCTTGGTGTACCGCTCACTTTTTTGGCCAGACTCGGAAATACCGCAAATTCACTTACGTCAATTGCGTATCCTCTTTTTTCAATGGGACTTGCATAGCGCCGGTATTACGAGTCTAACCAAAAGTGAGCGGTACACCCTCTCCTGTCAAGCGTGGTACTGCAAGTCAGTAGTTAAGAGTTTTACTCTACAACGCCGTAGCATAAAACTCTTAACTAAAGTGCTAAAAAGTACACTAACACCCATAAACGACCTATTAACCCCTAAACCGAGGCCCCCCCACATCGCAAACACTAAAATAAATATTTTAACCCCTAATCTGACGAATCGGACATCACCACCTCTATAATAAATATATTAACCCCTAAACCGCCGCACTCCCGCATCGCAAACACTAGTTAAATATTATTAACCCCTAATCTGCCGGCCCTAACATCGCCCCCACCTACCTACATTTATTAACCCTTAATCTGCCACCCCCAACGTAGCCGCCACTATATTAAATGTATTAACCCCTAAAACTAAGTCTAAAAAAAACCCTAACTTAAATATAATTACAATAAATCTAAATAAAAATTACAATTAATACCTAAATAATACCTATTTAAAACTAAATACTTACCTATAAAATAAACCCTAAACTATCTACAATATAACTAATAGTTACATTGTAGCTATCTTAGGGTTTATTTTTATTTTACAGGCAACTTTGTATTTATTTTAACTAGGTACAATAGTTATTAAATAGTTATTAACTATTTAATAACTACCTAGTTAAAATAAAGACAAATTTACCTGTAAAATAAAAACTAACCTAAGTTACACTAACACCTAACACAACACTATAATTAAATAAATTAACTAAATTAAATACAATTAATTACAATTAAATAAAATTATCTAAAGTACGAAAACAAACAAACACTAAATTACAGAAAATAATAAAATAATTACAAGATTTTTAAACTAATTACACTTACTCTAATCCCCCTAACAAAATAAAAAAGCCCCCCAAAATAAAAAAGCCCTACCCTACACTAAATTACAAATAGCCCTTAAAGGGGCCTTTTGCTGGCATTGCCCCAAAGTAATCAGCTCTTTAATCTGTAAAAAAAAAGTACAAATACCCCCCCAACATTAAAAGCCACCACCCACACAATCAACCCTACTCTAAAACCCACCCAATCCCCCCTTGAAAAAACCTAACACTAACCCCTTGAAGATCACCTTACCGGTAGACGTCTTCACCCAACCGGGCAGAAGTGGTCCTCCAAACGGGCAGAAGTCTTCATCCAACCAGTATCTTCTATCTTCATCCATCCGGCGCGGAGCCGGTCCATCTTCAAGACATCCGACGCGGAGCATCCTCTTCATCCAGAGTCTTCTTACCAAATGACGGTACCTTTAAGTGACATCATCCAAGATGGCATCCCTTCAATTCCGATTGGCTGATAGAATTCTATCAGCCAATCGGAATTAAGGTAGAAAAAAATCCTATTGGCTGATTGCATCAGCCAATATGATTGAGCTCGCATTCTATTGGCTGATTGGAACAGCCAATAGAATGCCAGCTCAATCCTATTGGCTGATTGGCTTTTTTTTATTTTGGGGGGCTTTTTTATTTTGTTAGGGGGATTAGAGTAGGTGTAATTAGTTTAAAAATCTTGTAATTATTTTATTATTTTCTGTATTTAGATTTATTGTAATTATATTTAAGTTAGGGGGGGTTATGGTTAGACTTAGGTTTAGGGGTTAATAACTTTATTATAGTGGTGGCGACATTGTGGGTGACAGATTAGGGGTTAATAAATGTAGTTAGGCTGCGGCGACATTGGGGGCGGCAGATTAGGGGTTAATAAATATAATGTAGGGTTCAGCGATGTTGGGGGCAGCAGATTAGGGGTTCATAACTGTAATGCAGGTGTCGGCGATGTCAGGGGCGGCAGATTAGGGGTTAATAAGTGTAAGATTAGGGGTGTTTAGACTTGGGGTTCATGTTAGGGTGCACGAGCACGTTTTACCAGCTCTCCGCTACTGTAAGCGGTATGGAGGTGAGATGTGGAACTAAATTTTGCTCTTCGCTCACTTTTTTGCGGTTAACGCCGGGTTTCTAAAAACCCGTAATACCAGCGCTGTCTGTAAGTGAGCAGTGAGCATAAACTGCTCGTTAGCACCGCACAGCTTCTAACGCAAAACTCGTAATCTAGGTGTAAGTTTTTTCGTGGGACTTCCATAGTGCTGCCATTACAAGTTTTGCGGTGAGGTTAAAAAGCTTGCATAAAATGAAAGCCCCACACATCGCAATAAACTAATTTAAACAAGTCACCCCTAAACCTAATGCCCCCCTAATTTTATATTAAATTACAATTTCCCTATCTTAAATTAAAACTTTCCTGTCAAAAGAACCCCCTAAGTTTAAACTAACAATTAAACTAATGTAACTATTAAACTAAAATTAAACTAACTACCAATTAAAGAAAACTAAAATACATATTAAAAAATCCTAACGCTACTATAAAAATTACAAAGTATCTAATTACAAAAAATAAAAAATACTAAATCAAATCAGCCAATAGGATGAGAAATAGTGAAATCCTATTGGCTGTTCAAATCAGCCAATAGGATGAGAGTAACTGACATTCTATTGGCTGGTTTGAATAGCCAATAGAATTTCAGTAGCTCTCATCCTATTTAATGATTTGAACAGCCAATAGGATTTCACTAACTGTCATCCTATTGGCTGATTTGATTTTCCAAAATCAAATCAGCCAATAGGAATGCAAGGGACGCCATTTTGAAAAGGCTCCCTTGCATTGAAGATTCAGTATATGGCAGCGACCATATGAAGAGGATGCTCCGCGCTGGATATCTTCAGGATGGACCCGCTTTGTGCCGCCGGGATGAAGATAGAAGACACCGCCGAGATGAAGATAGAAGATGCCACCTGGATGAAGATAGAAGACGCCGCCTGGATGTATGAAGACCTCGCCGCCTGGATGTCCGGACTACAGGAACTGGAAGTGGAACTTTTTTGGGTGGGTTTTTTTTTTGTTTAGGGTTTGGGCTTTTCTTAAAAGAGCTGAATGCCCTTTTCAGGGCAAGCAAAATAGCTGAATGCTCTTTAGAGGGCAATACCCATACAAATGCCCTTTTCAGTGCAATGGGTAGCTTAGGTTTTTGATAGAGTTCGGTTTATTATTTTTGGGGGTTGGTTGGGTGGTAGGTTTTACTGTTGGGGGTCTAGTAAAATAGCTTATTTCTTTGGGGCAATGCCCCACAAAAAGCCATTTTAAGGGCTATTGGTAGTTTATTGTAGGCTAGGGTTTTTTTTATTTTGGGTGGGCTTTTTTTATTTTTATAGGACTATTAGATTATGTGCAATTCTTTTTTATTTTTGATAATTTCGTTTGATTTTTGTAATTTAGTATTTTTTATTTTTTGTAATTAGATACTTCGTAATTTTTATAGTAGTGTCAGGATTTTTTTAATGTGTATTTTAGTTTTCTTTAACTAGTAGTTAGTTTAATTTTAGTTTAATAGTTATATTAGTTGAATTGTTAGTTTAAACTTATTTTTTTTTAATTTAACAGGTAAGTTTTAATTTAATTTAATTTAAGATAGGGAAATTGAAATTGTAATATAAAGTTAGGGGGGCGTTAGGTTTAGGGGTTACTAGTTTAAATATGTTTATTGCAATGTGGGGGGCTTTCGGTTTGGGGGTTAATAGTTTTATTTAGTATATTTCATTGTGGGGGCTTGTGGTTCAGGGGTTAATAGTTTAATTTAGTATATTTCATTGTGGGGGCTTTCGGTTAAGGGGTTAATAGTTTAATTTAGTATATTTAGTTGTGGGGGGCTTGCGGTGTAGGGGTTAATAGGTTTATTATAGTGGCGGCGGTGTAGGGGAGCGGCAGAATAGGGGTTAATGAATTTTCATAGTGGTGGCGATGTTGGGAGTGGCAGATTAGGCGTTAATAGATTTATTTAGGTGGCAGTGATATCAGGATCGGCAGATTAGGGGTTAATAACATTATGTAGGTGTCGGCGATGTCGGGGCGGCAGATTAGGGATGTTTAGACGTGGTTTTTATGTTAGGTTGTCAGGTTTAAACTTAACTTTTTTCCCCCATAGAGATCAATAGGGCTGCGTTACAGAGCTTTTCATTCCGTGATCACAAGTGTTAGGTTTTTTTCTAACACTTTCTCCCTATTGATGTCTATGGGGAAAGCATGCACGAGCACGTCAAAACAGCGCTTGTATTTTGTGCGGTATGGAGCTTAACGCAACCATATCGCACGCACAAGCCGGCTGTTTGAAAACTTTTAATGGCAGCGCTATGGAGGGTGAAATAACGCAACTTTTATTGTGTTCGTTAAATACCCTCTGTCGCACATAACTTGTAATCTACCTGAACGTTTGTAAGTGCAAGAGGATTACAAATTGCTTTTAATTTAATTTGGAACATATTCCTGTACATTTGTAAGATTAATAATGAGATTAGAGGGTTTTCTAACTAACAGCTAGATTACGAGTTTTTAGCGCTATAGGGAAATGAACGACTGCCACAAAAGTTATTTCACCTCCCTACAGCGCTGCTATTACAGGTTTACAAAAACCAGGCTTGTGCAGGCGATATGGTGGCGTTGAGCTCCATACCGCACCGAAATACAAGCGCTGCTTTGACGTGCTCGTGCACGATTTCCCCATAGACATCAATGGGGAGAGCCGGCAAAAAAGAAGCCTAACACCTGCAATCATGGAAACAAACGTTCCGTAACATTGATGTCTATGAGGAAAGAAAAAGTTAAGTTTAAACCTAACACCCTGACATAAAAACCACGTCTAAACATCCCTAATCTGCTGCCCCAGACATCGCCGCAACCTACATAATGTTATCAACGCCTAATCTTCCACCCTTAACATCGCTGCCACCTAAATAAAACTATTAACCCCTAATCTGCCGCTCCCGATATCGCCACCACCTACATTACAGTTATTAACTCCTAATCTGCCACCCCCAATGTTGCCGCCACAATACTAAAGTTATTAACCCCTAAACCTCTGGCCTCCAACATCACTAACACTAAACAAATATATTAACTCCTAAACTTAACCCTAACCCTAAGCATAACCCACCCTAACCCTAACGTAAACCTAACCCTAACGTAACCCTAACCCTAACACCCCCAATCTTAAATATAATTAAAATAAATCTAAATAAACCTTACAATTATTACCCAAATAATACCTATTTAAAACTAAATACTTACTTACCTGTAAAATAAAACCTAAACTAGCTACAATATAACTAATAGTTATGTTGTAGCTATCTTAGGTTTTATTTTTATTTCACAGGTATGTTTGTATTTATTTTAACTAGGTAGACTAGTTAGTAAATAGTTATTAACTATTTACTAACTACCTAGTTAATATAAATACAAAGTTACCTGTAAAATAAAACCTAACCTGCCTTACACTAAAAACTAACATTACAATAAAATAAAATAAATTAAATTATTAAAATGCAATTTTCTAAATTACAAAAAAATAAACACTAAATTAAAAAAAATTAAAAACGAAATTATCAAAATTAAAAACTAATTACTCTTAATCTAATAGCCCTATCAAAATAAAAAAGCCCCCCCCCCCCAATAAAAAAACCCTAGCCTACACTAAACTGCCAATGTCCCTTAAATGGCCTTTTGTGGTTCATTGCCCCAAAGAAATCATCTCTTTTACCTGTAGAAAAAATCCTGCTGGTGAAGTCATCATCCAGGCGGCAAGAAGTCTTCATCCGGGCAGCCTCTTCCATCTTCATCCAGCCGGCGAAGTCTTCATCCAGACGGCATCTTCTATCTTCATCCATCCGGCGCGGAGCGGGACCATCTTCAAGACATCTGGCACGTAGCATCCTCTTCCTACGATCGACGCTGGAAAATGAAGTTTTCCTTTAAGTGACGTCATCCAACATGGCATCCGTTACATTCCTATTGTCTGAAAGATTTCTATCAGCCAATAGGAAAGGGGAAACAATCCTATTGGCTGTTGCAATCAGCCAATAGGATTGAGCTTTCATTCTATTGGCTGATTGGATAGAATGAGAGCTCAATCCTATTGGCTGATTGGATCAGCCAATAGGATGAAAGCTCAATCCTATTGGCTAATTGCAACAGCCAATAGGATTGTTCCCCTTTAATTCCAATTGGCTGATAGAAATCTTTCAGCCAATAGGAATGTAAGGGACGCTATCTTGGATGACGTCACTTAAAGGGAAACTTCATTTTCCAGCAATGATCGTAAGAAGAGGATGCTCCGCGCCGGATGTCTTGAAGATGGACCCGCTCCGGGCCGGATGGATGAAGATAGAAGATGCCTTCTGAATGAAGACTTCTTGCCGCCTGGATGATGACTTCGTGGCTGGATGAGGATGGATGTCTGGACTTCGATAACTGTAAGGGGAACGTCGGGGGTTAGTGTTAGTTTTTTTTAAGGGGTTTTGGGTGGGGGGTTTTTAAGCTTAGGGTTTGGGCAATGTAAAAGCGCTAAATGCGCTTTTAAGGGCAATGCCCATCCAAATGCCTTTTTCAGGGCAATGGTTAGCTTAGGTCTATTTAGATAGGTTTTTATTTGAGGGGGTTGGTTGGTTGGGTGGTGGCTTTTACTGTTGGGGGGTGTATGTATTTTTTTTTTACAGGTAAAAAAGCTGATTTCTTTGGGTCAATGCCCCACAAAAGGCCCTTTAAGGGCCATTGGCAGTTTAGTGTAGGCTAGGGTTCTTTTTTATTTTGGGGGGGCTTTTTTATTTTGATAGGGCTATTAGATTAGGAGTAATTCGTTTTTATTTTTGATAATTTCATTTTTTATTTTTTGTAATTTAGTGTTTATTTTTTTTTGTAATTTAGAAAATTGTATTTTAATAATTTAATTTATTTTATTGTAATGTTAGTTTTTAGTGTAAGGCAGGTTAGGTTTTATTTTACAGGTAACTTTGTATTTATTTTAACTATTAGTTATATTGTAGCTAGCTTAGGTTTTATTTTACAGGTAAGAATGTATTTAGTTTTAAATAGGAATTATTTAGGTAATAATTGTAAGGTTTATTTAGATTTATTTTAATTATATTTAAGTTAGGGGGTGTTAGGGTTATGTTAGGTTTAGACTTAGGCTTAGGGTTACGTTAGGGTTAGGTTTAAGGGTTAATATATTTATGTAGAGTTAGTGATGTGGGAGGTCAGAGGTTTAGGGGTTAATCATTTATTTAAGTATATTTCATTGTGGGGGGCTTGCGGTTTAGGGGTTAATAGGTTTATTATAGAGGCGGTATGGGCGGACGGCAGATTAGGGGTTAATAATCTTTAAATAGTGTTTGCGATGCGGGAGGGCAGCGGTTTAGGGGTTAATAGGTCTATTATAGTGGCGACGATGTCGGGGAGCAGCGGAATAGGGGTTAATAAAAAAAATTAGTGGCGGCAATGTCTGGAGCGGCAGATTAGGGATTAATAAATTTATTATAGTGTTTGCGATGCGGGAGGGCCTCGGTTTAGTGGTTAATAGTTTATGGGTGTTTAGTGCACTTTTTAACACTTAAGTTATGAGTTTTATACTAAAGCTTTGTAACGTAAAACTCATAACTACTAACTTTAGATGGCGGTACGGATCTTGTCAGTATAGGGTGCACCGCTCACTTTTTGTCTTCCCAGGCAAACTCGTAATACCGGCGCTATGGGAGCCCAATTGAAAAAGGACTTTTTTTGAAAGTGCGGTACTGACGTTGCGTGACGGCCAAAAAGGTGTGCAGTACACCAATACCGACAAGACTCGTAATAGTGGCGTTAGGGAAAAAGCAGCATTATGAAGCATTACGATGCTTTTTCACTCATAACGCAAAACTCGTAATCTAGCTGTTTATGTTGTTAAACTGAAATATGATATAAATATTTTCTGATTCATAGTTAAAAAAAACTAAATTTTCTTTCATGATTCAAATAAAGGATGCAATTTTAAACAACTTTTTAATTTACTTATATTATTAATTTTTCTTCATTCTCTTGGTATCTTTTGTTGTAAAGCAGGGACGTAAGCTTAGGAGCATGCACATTTCTGAAGCACTATATGGCAGCAGTATTGCAAGAATATTATCCATTAGCAAGAGCACTAGAGGGCAGCACTATTTTCTGTCATGTAGTGATCCAGATGCTACCTAGGTATCTCTTAACAAAGAATATCATGGGAACAAAACAAATTTGATAATATAATTAAATTGGTGCTTCATCTGCCCATTGAGATCATGTGACCAAACTTACCAGCAGCAGAAATAGCACTGGGCTGTGTGTATTGTTTATATGTATTTATGTTGTGTGTGAGTTTTACTAGAGGGCAGAACTGGTTTAGAAGTGATTGTATAATTTAAGGTGTTTTTGATAGTATGATGCAGCATTTATAATATTTTTGCTTAGGTAAAATCTAATAGTTTTCTCCTACACTAAAGACCAAGGGGTCGAATTACCATTGTGCGGGCGGACATCGATAAATGCCAGCAGCATACGCTGTCGGCATTTATCATTGCACAAGCATTTCTAGTGAAATGCTTGTGCAATGCTGCCTCCTGCAGATTTGCGGCCAACAGGGGGTGTCAATCAACCCGATCGTATCCGATCGGGCTAATTGCTGTCCACCACTTTAGCGGTGGCGGACGAGTTAAGGAGCATCGGTCTTATGGCAGCAAATATAAATCAAACACTAATCCATTTTAAGTACGGAAACTTGCTAAATTGCTTAAATAATATATGGTGTGTAATTTGGGAGCTGAAAATAATTTAAATACAAGATTTTTATACATGTTCAATAGTGATAGACAGACAGACAGACAGATGATAGATAGATAGATAGATAGATAGATAGATAGACAGACAGATGATAGATATATAGATAGATAGATAGATAGATAGATAGACAGACAGATGATAGATAGATAGACAGACAGACAGACAGATTGAGTGAGTGAGATAGATAGATAGATGATAGATAGATAGATAGATAGATAGATAGATAGATAGATAGATAGATGATAGATAGATAGATGATAGATTGATAGATAGACAGGCAGAGTGAGTGAGATAGATAGATGATAGATCGATAGATAGATAGATAGACAGACAGACAGACAGATAGATAGATAGATAGATAGATAGATAGATTGATAGATAGACAGACAGAGTGAGTGAGATAGATAGATGATAGATAGATAGATAGATAGATAGACAGACAGATAGATAGATAGATAGATAGATAGATAGATAGATAGATAGACAGACAGAGTGAGTGAGCTAGATAGATGATAGAAATAAGTGATAAGTGGCAAAAAATGACTTAAAGGGACACCGAACCCAAATTTTTTCTTTCATGATTCAGATAGAGCATGCAAGTTTAAGCAACTTTCTAATTTACTCCTATTATCAATTGTTCTTCGTTCTCTTGATTTCTTTATTTGAAAAAGAAGGCATCTAAGTTATTTTTTGGTTCAGGACCATGGAAAGCACTTGTTTATTGTTGGGTGACTTTATCCACCAATCAGCAAGAACAACACAGTGTGTTCACCAAAAATCGGCCGGCATCTAAACTTACATTCTTGCATTTCAAATAAAGATACCAAGAGAATGAAGAAAATTTGATAATAGGAGTAAATTAGAAAGTTGCTTAAAATTGCATGCTCTATCTGAATCATGAAAGAAAAAAAATTGGGTTCAGTGTCCCTTTAAGTTTTTTATTTCCTTTCCCCAGCACAAACATATTTCTTTAGTATTACAAAGAGGAACAACAAATGCATTAGATTTATTATACCTATTTTTAAACAAAGGGGACGATAATGCTGTATACAGAATAAAAGATTCACAACTGGATTAACTCCTTTCTCACCAGAACCTATTGTATTCTATGTACCTGTTCACTGGCATTCTCAGCTCTCCATCCTTAATAAACAGTTTTATAATACAAGCACTGTAGAGACAATTCTAGTTCTTAGGAATCTATAGGGATTTACCAATCTGACACAAACACAAAAATACATTTATATCAATGTGAAATACATAGACGCAGATGAGGTGCTCTCCTACCTTGTTCTGTAACAGGAGATAACAGCACAGGATGCAATAACACAGTCACTAAGATGCACAGGTGCATGTGGCCCCTGAGGTTCTGCTCTCCCATTCTGCCTAAACAACCTGTATTATTTGCTCTCTCTTTCTTTGCTGGTTGGAGTGTTCTGCCAGGAGCTTATCTTGCCTCTTTAGCTGGAGCCTCAGGAAATGTATTTCTTGAGGGGTGAGAAGGGCCCCAAACCACCAGCCTGTGGTGAGTACCATCTGACAATGACAAGGCTAGAAGCGGCTGTGCATCCTGTTAGTGGCCAGAAAGGGAACGAGAGGAAATTTAACAGCAGGAACCAGGCATGGAATCTATAGAGAAAAGAGAGGGGCTGACACATAGAAGAGGGGTACCAGAAATCATAGAAGAGTAACAACTCTAAATAATGAGAACAAAACATATTAACTTGTTGTGCTTTCAGGAAAGAAGACTGAAATAGAACCAACTTCACGATTCAGATAGAACATATATATATATATTTATTTTTTGAAATAATTAAATTTACGTCTGTTGCTTAATTGACTTTGTTCTCTTGGTGACATTAGCTCCTCATGAGCATGCACTTGTCTTAGTCATTTGGCAGCAGTGTTTGCATCAACTTTTGTAACAATGTTGTACATTTTTGCAAGCACTGCTGCCATATAGCTCATATATCTAAATGCACTTGCCCGCTCCTGAGTCTAACGAGTTTAAGGGACATTTTGGTGCCATATTTACATGCTCTTATTCATTAGACCATATCATCTTTGCTCTACTCACAGAGAGATTATTAATGTTTAACCAATGCAAGTGGGATTAATACATAGATAAAGTTTAACTCATGAACTGCAGAAAACTGATGGTTCCCTATCAGGAAACAGCCCGTGAGCCTATTGACCCTGACAATCACTGACCATGTTCAGCTCATGAGTTTGTGGTCATGTTGAAACCCAAGGACGGATAAAATGTACAAGCAATGGCTATGCGTAATATAGTAATGTGGAACCAACTATTTAACAGAGTTTTAAGTGCCTTCAGCATTGTTATATTCCCCACAGCCATTGGCCCCAATTTATCAAAGTCTGGCGGACCTGATCCGACAGTGCGGATCAGGTCCGCCAGACCCCGCTGAATACGCCAATGGGCCGCCAGCAGGGGGTGTCAATCAACCCGATCGTACTCGATCGGGTTGATTTCCGGCGATGTCTGTCTGCCTGCTCAGAGCGGACAGGTTATGGAGCAGCGGTCTTCTGTTTCTGGCGAGCCATTCGGAGCTTGATAAATATGCCCCATTGTATGAATAATGACTTTATGGAACTCAGAGGACTTTGATAAATTATAATAATAGTGAACAAAATAAATAATGAAAGTATATTTTTCATATTTTCCATCATATGCCCATCTCAAAGTACTCCTGAACAAACTTTCAACATAAAATCATGACCTCTTGTTCTGGCATTTCCTCTTGAAAAACATTTATATATTTGGAGGTTTTGATCATAGCACCTCTCACCTTTGAGAAAGAATAAAACTTATATATTTCCTTAAAGGGATATTATTGAAATTATAATTTTAAATATTTAATTATGTGCAGCTAAAAAAAACTTTGCAATATACTTCATTTATTTTTTCCAATTCCCTGTACTTTAACTCTGAAAATTGTTGTTTTTCTAAATTCTGTGTCTATAAAGTAATGGGAGCTGCCAAGTTTTAACTTAAGTTCCCCTTATTTATTTTTCCTGCTGAGGAAAGTTAGAGACAGATGTAAAACAGGCAATAAAAGAGACTGTCAAAATAAGGCTGTGTGGAACATAGGATTATTTTATAGGGTTTCCTTGTTTGAACATGTCGGCACCTATTCCTTTATAGAAACTAAACCTTTACATTTATGTTTTCAATATTTAAACAACTAATATAAATGTAAAACATAAATCTGCATATTATTCTAAGGGCTCAATGATTGAAAGCTCTCTGGGCTGGCGAGATTATTAATGAATGCTCGCCTGTCCTTCTATTTCCCTGGTGGAATGATCTAAATCCATTTTTTACCCTGAAAACAGGGTGTCTCGCTAAGGGGCGTATACTGCATTTTCATATGAAATGTGCACAACAAAATTCCTATTTTAAACATTATACAAAACAAATATTTGAACCATTCACACAAAAATAAGCAGGGAAAAATTGTATTGTTAAGATGCATCAAAAATCGTAACAAAATTCTGCACCAAAAATCACATGTTAACAAAAAAGTAAAATTAGTATCTAATTTACACAGGAATAAATCAAATTAAATATGCACAGCGTAAATCGTAATTGTAGTACACTGGATGTGCAAAAATCACACAGAAATTTGAGTTTATAAATACAAAATGCAAAGTGCAATTGTTGTTTTTTCGTAAAATGTCCTGAACATGGGCGTTCCATGGGCGTATATGACAATGTCTCACTAATCCCAGAGTAATTCTATAAAGATTTTCGCACTGCAGATATCACAGTTGTTTCTCGCCAACTAAAAGGTGGCGAGCTTTTGTCAAAACAATACGAACACTTATAACCCCAATAGAAAAACAAATGCATACTAAAATATAGGCGAATGTAAGATACTATAAGCAGAAAGCAGCGTAATGTGAGTTATATTGGCTGCAGGATTTTAATTTTTTTTTTTAAATAAAGTTTTTTATTGAGGTTTGCAAACATACAGAAATCAATAAGACTATAACAGTCCAGGAGACAATAGTTTTTAAAAGAATATAAGAAGTTGTAACTCCATTGACATAACATTTGACAGTATAGGTATCCTATTGGTGTACGAGAAAGAGAAGAATCAGATATTCATCACAACATCCTGGTAAACCTACCTGATGTATTGTACTCTGTAAGTGAGTTTCAATAGAGATACCATAAAAAGTATTATGTTACAAGTATAATGTTGAGTCCAATTGAAAATGACCTCATTTTTTACAATGTAAGTTATATTATGGTAACTAAAGCTCAGGTATGCAATAGTCTAAAGGAGATAGTGAGCATAGTTAGTGATCTGGGTAATAGGTAAAGGGGTACAGCGGGCAAAAGCCGCTCAAAGAGGGGCGGGGGAGTATTTGAATAATGTAAACCAGTTTTCTTAGAGTATATTATTGAGGGTAGGGGCTGCGGCTAGAGATTGTCAACGGAGAGTCCTATTTAAGCAGGGTTTGCTGTGTAAAGGTAGAGGGGCTAAGAGGGGGGTAGAAGGTAATGACTGTTAAGGGACAGGGGTGAGTCCTACATGGCATGAGATGTCTAATGAGATGTCTAAACTAAGCTATATAGGGTAGGATAAGGGGGAAATGTACTGTAACAAATTGCACAGTGGGGAAATGATTCCTCAGAGAAAAAGCATGATCGTCTCATAACCTGTAAAAGCATCAAAGCGATAACTGTTTCTAAAATGTCGCCCTCATAATAGATAGGAGAGAGATTTAGCCTAGGAAAGTATTCCCTGATAATGAATATCTAATCTGACTCAGTATGTACTAGCTGAGGGGTTAAACTAAACTATATGTGAGGGATTATCCTGTGAGAACTATACAGAGGAGTTGGTGCTGTGCATTAAAACTAATAAACGCCATAATCTGAATTTTAAAGTACTAGCATAGGGGTAAAGGTCATACGTGGGGTTAGTGAGTAAAACCTGATAATAAAGTGTCATTTAGTGGTAACGCTACTAATCTAAAGTAGGAGAGATAAAACTAAGTGTATGATTCTTATTAAGAAGCTAACACCTGCAAAAAAAACAACATAATAAGTGCTGAGTTGAGGATTGGGGTAGCCTCAGCGTAGGTCTCAAGCAGGAAAGTGAATAAGTTAGTTTATGCGACATTCTAGATCAAAACAAAATTCTGCAATAAACACATATACAGTGGGGAAAAAAAGTATTTAGTCAGCCACCAATTGTGCAAGTTCTCCCACTTAAGAAGATGAGAGAGGCCTGTAATTTTCATCATAGGTATACCTCAACTATGAGAGACAAAATGTGGAAACAAATCCAGACAATCACATTGTCTGATTTGGAAAGAATTTATTTGCAAATTATGGTGGAAAATAAGTATTTGGTCACCTACAAACAAGCAAGATTTCTGGCTCTCACAGACCTGTATCTTCTTCTTTAAGAGGCTCCTCTGTCCTCCACTCATTACCTGTATTAATGGCACCTGTTTGAACTTGTTATCAGTATAAAAGACACCTGTCCACAACCTCAAACAGTGACACTCCAAACTCCACTATGGTGAAGACCAAAGAGCTGTCGAAGGACACCAGAAACAAAATTGTAGCCCTGCACCAGGATGGGAAGACTGAATCTGCAATAGGCAAGCAGCTTGGTGTGAAGAAATCAACTGTGGGAGCAATAATTAGAAAATGGAAGACATACAAGACCACTGATAATCTCCCTCGATCTGGGGCTCCACGCAAGATCTCACCCCGTGGGGTTAAAATGATCACAAGAACGGTGAGCAAATATCACAGAACCACATGGGGGGACCTAATGAATGACCTGCAGAGAGCTGGACCAACATAACAGAGGCTACCATCAGTAACACACTACGCTGCCAGGGGCTCAGATCCTGCAGTCCCAGACATGTCCCCCTGCTTAAGCCAGTACATGTCCGGGCCCGTCTGAAGTATGCTAGAGAGCATTTGGATGATCCAGAAGCGGATTGGGAGAATGTCATATGGTCAGATGAAACCAAAGTAGAACTGTTTGGTAGAAACACAACTTGTCGTGTTTGGAGGAGAGAGAACACCATACCTACTGTGAAGCATGGGGGTGGCAACATCATGCTTTGGGGCTGTTTCTCTGGAAAGGGAACAGGACGACTGATCCGTGTACTTGAAAGAATGAATGGGGCCATGTATCGTGAGATTTTGAGTGCAAACCTCCTTCCATCAGCAAGGGCATTGAAGATGAAATGTGGCTGGGTCTTTCAGCATGACAATGATCCCAAACACACTGCCCGGGCAATGAAGGAGTGGCTTTGTAAGAAGCATTTCAAGGTCCTGGAGTGGCCTAGCCAGTCTCCAGATCTCAACCCCATAGAAAACCTTTGGAGGGAGTTGAAAGTCCGTGTTGCCCAGCGACAGCCCCAAAACATCACTGCTCTAGAGGAGATCTGCATGCAGGAATGGGCCAACATACCAGCAACAGTGTGTGACAACCTTGTGAAGACTTACAGAAAACTTTTGACCTCTGTCATTGCCAACAAAAGATACTTAACAAAGTATTGAGATGAACTTTTGATATTGACCAAATACTTATTTTCCACCATACATTTACAAATAAATTCTTTCCAAATCAGACAATGTGATTGTCTGGATTTGTTTCCACATTTTGTCTCTCATAGTTGAGGTATACCTATGATGAAAATTACAGGCCTCTCACTTCTTAAGTGGGAAAACTTGCACAATTGGTGGCTGACTAAATACTTTTTTTCCCCACTGTACAGGTTTCATGAATCAGTACATTCATAACATAAGTTTTCTCTAGTAACTGGGTCCTCATTCAAACTCTATATATAGTGTACGTACGCTATGAGCTGTCGGCGAGAGTCTAGGTCACTAAACATTTAAAATATATGTTAATTAAAATGTGCAAAATAAGAGAACTGTTTCTAACTTGTTGACCCCATAATAGATAGGGGAAAGATTTAGCTTAGAAAGGCTTTCCCTGATAGTGTATAGCTAATCTAACTTGGTATGTACTAGCTGAGGGGTTACACCAAACTATGTGTGAGGAATTATTCTGTGAAGGCTGTACAGAGGAGTGGGTACTGTGTATTAAAGCTAAATTTGTAGAGGCTAAGCCAAAGGTCATATGAGTGATAAATACAAAATCTGAATTTTAAAGTACTAGGGTAGGGGCATAGGTCATATGTAGGGTTAAGGAGTGAGACCTCAAAATAAGGTGCCATTCAGTGGTGACCAGTGTTCCCTCTAAGGAAAGTTTTGTGAGCAGCCCAACAGTGAAACAGTTAATTAGAGCAATTAGCAAACACTACACAATTCAGACTACAAGGTGTGGCTCCCTTATTAACTGTCTCTCTCCTGGGAAACTAAAAAAACTGGCCTTAGAGGGAACACTGGTGGTGACGCTACTAATCTTAAAGGGACACTGAAACCAATTTTTTTCTTTTGTAATTCAGAAAGAGCATGCAATTTTAAGCAACTTTCTAATTTACTCCTATTATCAATTTTTCTTCGTTCTCTTGCTATCATTATTTGAAAAAAGAAGGCATCTAAGCTTTTTTTTGGTTTCAGTACTCTGGACAGCACTTTTTTATTGGTGGATGAATTTATCCACCAATCAGCAAGGACAACCCAGGTTGTTCACCAAAAATGGGCAGGCATCTAAACTTACATTCTTGCATTTCAAATAAAGATACCAAGAGAATGAAGAAAATTTGATAATAGGAGTAAATTAGAAAGTTGCTTAAAATTTCATGCTCAATCTGAATCACAAAAGAATTTTTTTGGGTACAGTGTCCCTTTAAGTAGGAGCCACATAACTCTGTGTAGGATTCAGCTAATAAACCTGTTAAGTATACATGTACCTAGAGAAAGTATCTAGAAATTCTTGTTAGGGAGCAAACCCCTGCAAAAACACCATAATAAGTTCTGGCTTGAGGATTAGAGTAGCATCAGCGTAGGTCACAGTTAGAAAAGTGAATAAGAGAGGTTATGTGACATTTTAGGTCAGAGCAAAATTCTATCATAAACATATATACAGGTTTCATGAATCAGTACATTCCAATATAAGTTTTCTATAGTAGCTAGCTCCTCATTCAAACTCTATATGCAGTGTATGCTATGAGCTGTCAGTGAAAGTCTAGGACACCAAACCTTTAGAATATATGTTAATTAGAAAATGCAAAACAAGGACCAATGTTTCAGCGAGAGACCTCCTTTTGGACAACACTGAGATAGCTGGGAATCTTACCCCTCACAAGGGATATCAATAACTACTTGGTCTAAAGCCTAATAGATATCCCAAGTTAGGTCCCTGAGTAGGAAGATAATGGTTCATACATTGCCCACCATCTTTTATATAAGAAATTGTAGGTGTAGGGGATTCAATAAAACTAAGATCATAACTAAATGTAATATACTGCCTAGTCCCAAAGTTCGAACTGTTGAGTTGTCATAAATGTCTGTGCAGTATTGTAGTGACCATGTAAAAAGTACTGGAAAAAGTCACTCTTCCGGAATCTGAACTAAAGAACCCAGGACTCTCCGTGGAACAGTTCTACTCATCCGATGCCAATCCGTTTGCAGAGGTGAGGGTAAGAGTGTGGATACCTGGAAAGTTCCTCTCTCAGGGACCCACAGATCCGGTAAGGACAGAAAGTGGTTGGGAAGGACGAGTGTGAAGATGTTACCAGCACAATCATTAGGAGACGAGCTCCAGATCGCTGTAAAAACTGGCCTAGTTGCAACTTCCTAACAGGCCATATCACCAGAGGGTCCGGCATCAACTCGGCAGTATCAGGTAAGCCACCACCATAGGGGCGAATTCTGGTCTCGTGGTTAGTTGGAACCGAGATCTTTTCAGGGTCTCTAGCTGGCCTATCTACGCAGTCAGCCCTATCTAGACTAGGAAGGCAATGTCTGTAAGCGGCCTCTGCAGGCTGTCCCATCGATGTAGTTAGAGCCCGATCTGAGCTTAGGATCATGTGCTCCTCTCCGACGTTAGTTTTCTCTAGTCTCAGTTCCATTCTGAGAGAGGTAAAATGGTCATCCATCTTGAACCAAGTAGGTGCAGAAGGGCTTCAACACTGTGCTCCATAGCTAGGTAGTGTAATCGATCTGGCTTCCGTTTTTTAGTCGTTAATGTGGTTCCTCCAATCGACCTGAAGATTTTCCTCTGGGGTTAAGTTTGGGCAGATTAAAAATCAAAATGTAAGCCCTCTACCCAAACAGTCAAGGAACCGGTGGGGGGCAGGACCGTCTTTAACACAGGGCAAAAGGGACAGCTGCCCTGGGCCCAGTCTCTGTTGAGGGGCCCAAGAGTCCTAAAAAAAAAATATATATATATTTTTTTATTGTTCATACCAGACTGCTGATGTGACATGGGGAACACACACATTCAGTCCTAATACTGTCACAGTCAAAAGTACTCTGCTTATATTTTTTTTAAAAACTGTGCCAGACCGTGCCGGTGTCATGTGACATGCCAAGCTAGTGCCATGTGCTGTTTTAGATGTGCACTGTGCAGCACTGAATGCAAAGCCCTAACTCGGCATCCAGCCATTTCCCACTGCATCAGAAAAGGTCCTATTGGGGTTACCACTGTTACCAGGTAACTGCTCTGGTGGTGGGGATTGTTTCTGGGTAGGGCTGACTGTAGGCGCATGCAGCAGAAAGCTGGAGTGGCAGGCACATGAGGATTTGAGCATCTGTGCAGCTGCATACACTGCTCTCTTCAGTCTTGAGGCTGTGTGACTCATCTCACACTGTATCCATGCAGCCTTGGACAGACAGCATCCAGTCTACTGGTCCCCTTAGCCCTGCTCTTTCTGCTGTGGCCCTAAGATCAACTAACTGAAGTTTGTTAGGGGAATAGTGCTTTGTAGAAAGGTGTCAGTGGGAAGAATAAGTGAGTGCACACACGCCCCTCCCCATGCAGCATTGTCTAGTTCAGGGTGAGAGGGAACTTGTTCCTAGCAAAGAAGCGACATGTGCTGGTGTGGCTGATGTATAGCGTCATGCTAATACTTCACACATTAATGTAAGCTTATTTTTATAGTTTTTATTTTCTCTCTGTCTCAGATTTTACAGCTTCCCATAGTAGTTCTGCTGTTCCAGTCAGTAAACTTATATTTGTCTGCACCTCCATCCTTTACCTTGCTTTGCTCCTGTTGGCTGCCCTAAATCTTTTTAACCAGCTAACCTCACACCAGAATCACATTCAAAAGAATATTAAATGAATCCACAGTGGAGGAATTTATATATTTATTTACTTATTAGTACTGCTTAGGTCCAGTTTCACATATTGCATTTTTTTTTTAATGATTAGCCCAGCAGTGGATGATCCACCGCTGGGCTAATAATAATAAAAAAAATTGATTTAGTTGTTTTTTGGGATGTTGGGGTGGAGAGCAAAATTGCATGGGGTGGGGGGGCCCAAGAAAATTTTTGCCCAGGGTCCAATCAATATTAAAGACGGCCCTGGTGGGGGGAAGATAATCAAATAGTTGTATAGGCCGCAGCCTGCCGCCTCAGTGATCTAGGATCTCCATATAAGGGATAATACATGAAAATATCATCATTAGAGTACTAACCCTTTCTTTGGCAAAAAGAGCAGACGACATTACAAAGATAAGGTTGAAGATTCTCAAAATTTTTTAGGGTTAACTGCAGAGCAACCAAAAAGCACATCTGGACATGGCTGCGGCTTGGACACGCCCCTCAGGATTTTAATTTTAAAGTGCTCCCCCTGCTAACTTCGCACTAAGGAGCGAAGTGTCCCTATCCAGGGAGCTCCAATACTTTTAATAGGAGACATCTCGCAACTCGCAGGGACTGTCCCTTTTTTACGATCATTGCACCGGGGCAGCCCTGCGAGAGTCAGCGAGAAAAAGAAGGTTTGAGCTGGCGAGGAATATATCATCGAGCTCTAAGTCTACTATTTGTTTTGAATACATCATGATGTCTAGCATGTATTTAGTGTTTAATATCCCTTAAAGGAAAATGTCTCACTACACCTTAAAGGGATATTAAGCACTAAATAAATTTTATTAGCATAGTACTGAGGTTATTCCCCACCTCCCTCTAGTCATGGGAGCCACCATATTGAAATCTATCGTCCACTACATTCTATTGCTGATGTGTTTGCACATGTGCAGCAACTCTCCCTCACAGGGGTGTAACTACAGGTATCGCCACTGCTACTGGGCCCTTCTTTTTTGGGGGCCCAAAGCCACGGCTCCCTCTTTATTGTTAGTGCCCCTCACCCTTGTCAAGTTTATTTTCATTTTAGAGGGTTGGGTAGATACAGCCAATCAGCAGCTGTATCATCTGATCCATTATATTTAACATAAAGAAACTCCCAATGCTCCTCTTTTGCTTATGATTTTGGGGAAATAGCTAGAACTGACATAGATATCATAGAAAAGCACAATCTTATTGTAAAGAAAGAGAGAAAACAAAATTATAATGTATTATTATTTATATATGCTGCTAACAGTGTGCTAATAAGCAGACAAGAAGAAATATATGAAGCTTTGTTTTTGTGGCTGCGTTGTAAACAAGGATAGCCACATTCTTATCAATAACGTACAGACATACTCACTTATTATAAGCACACATGACATTAGGCTATGAGAGGTTACAAATCAATGACAGAAATGTTAATGAATTATCTACACAACTTGCTTACAGTGACATGCATGAATGCTCACCCGTGTTCTTCATGTTTTTTTGCATATTTTAGGTTCACTGTTTACTTATAAGAAACTATCTATCCTGCTGTTGAATAAAAAATGTAAAAAGTGAGTTTGAATATGAGAGTGAAGAAGATATGGGGGTCAATTTATTATAGTGCGAGCGGACATGATACAATGTAGTTTACCATAACCGCCGCACACCGATACGCTGTCGGCATTTATCATTGCACCAACAGTTTTTGTGGACTGCTGGTGCAATGCCTCCCCCTGCATATTCGCGGCCAATCAGCCGCTAGCAGGGGGTTTCAATCAACAACTTCTGTTTCTGAAAGCTCGCCGGAAACACGGGGCATCAAGCTCCACAGGGAGCTTGATAAATTGACCCCTGAGACTTAATGGCTGAAAGAGAGAGAGAGAGAGAGAGAGAGAGAGACAGAGAGAGAGAGAGAGAGAACATGAAGAGAGAAAAGACAGAAGAAGATAAAGACAGATTAGATAGATAGATAGATAGATAGATAGATAAGTATATATATATATATATATATATATATATATATATATATATATATATAAATAGGTATTTATAATAAAAAGGACATTATCCAGTAAGTGAAGAACATTGGAATTTGAAATATGTACAGTAAATATAAAGTAAAACACATAAATACATATGTACATCTATACATCTATACATATATATATATACACACATACATACCTATTTAGACATGTACAATATAAGTATGTATATCTATGTTAAAGCCCTTTGCAGCACTTTTATTTTCTAACACCAGAGACCGCATATCTTTGAGCCGTTATAACATTTTAATGCATTTTCTTCATTGATTTCAATCAGACAGTATTATTATGAGTGCGACTGTACTTTTAAATGTATTTTTGATGTGTTTTGATTAACTTTTTTGTTGGGCGTAACAGTTAACCAGAGCTCTAAAGTCGCGCTAACCCGATGTGCATTAAATTCATTGCAGTCACGCGATCACATTTACTTCCAACTTGTAATAGGCACGCTATTTCCGACTCACGTAAAGAGCCACAAAATACCCCTTATCACTTGCGTGCCACTCGTAATCTAACCCAAAGATGGAGAGAGTCTAAAAGAGGGGGAAATTCCTAGAACGGTCAATGGAACAAGCAAATCGTAAATGACAACAGGAAAAGTACTGGAACAATAATAATAAAAAAAGATCATTCAAAAGATATGAAACCCAACATTTTTCTTTCATGATTCAGATAGAGCATTGGATTGTAAACGACTTTCTAAATTACTTCTAATATCAATTTTTCTTTTGGTATCTTTTGTTTAAATGTAGGGTTGTAAGCTCAGGAGCGTGCACGTGTCTGTAGCACTTTATGACATCAGTTTTGCAAGAAAGTTATCCATTTGCAAGAGCACTAGAGGGCAGCACTATTTCCCGTCATGTTGTGCTCCAGACGCCTACCTAGGTATCTCTTCAACAAAGAATACCATAGGAACAAAGCAAATTTGATAGCAGAAGTAAATTGGAAATTGTTTTAAATTTTATACTCTGGGGCCGATTTATCAAGGGCCGAATGGCCCCTGATGCCCCTGTTTCCATGCGAGCCTTCAGGCTCGCCGGAAATAGGAGTTAAGAAGCAACAGTCATAAGACCGCTGCTCCTTAACTCATCCGTTGCCTCTGAGGCTGCAGACATCAATCCGTCCGATCCTATATGATCGAGTTGATTGACACCCCCTGCTAGAGGCCGATTTGCAGGGGGCGGCATTGTACAAGCAGTTCACTAGAACTGCTTGTGCAATGCTTAATGCTGACAGCGATGTCTGGCGAATATGAAACGCTACAGTGTATCCTGTCCGCCAGACTTTGATAAATCGGCCCTTCTGTCTGAATCACAAAAGCACATTTCTGGGTTTCATATCCCTTTATTTTAACCAAGAACTTAGGAATTGGTGTTGATGGACACAACTGTAGCAGAATGGTTATTACTCATCTTCTGTGCCTGCAGCTAACTTCAGAACTGTTCTCTTATTTTAATACTTTACAGGTGTCAGTTAGCAAAGCTCCACATTTACACACTAGACTTTATTATCCTGAAGCTCATACGCTTGCTGCGTGCGACAGAAGGTTTGAACGTTCACTGATGAGTGAGGTTGCGTTTTTTTACACAGCTGTATTGTGTGCTTCAGTTTAGCACACACAATACAGAGCAGGAGGTTTACATTTGGTTGTTATACAAAGTATATAAGTGACATCAAATTATTAAAAAACAATCAAACACATCAATAAAAGTGAGCAATGCTGCCACTTCATAAATGTAAAGCACTGGTTCTGTATCACATATGCTGATCCAAAGCGCACAATGTGGCTATCAAAAAGCCTGCAACCTCACTGATCTGTACATCACAAGGTGCACGGATACCTCAGATACAAGATGGCAGCAACCAGTATGCAAATTAGGCGTGTGAGCAGCTGGCACCAGTGACGGGTTAAAATATTAGAATGGCTTTGAAAAGATCTGCAGGCACATGAGGAAATATAAAACAATCACACAGTGAGCAGGAAACCGTACTACGGTAGTTGTGCCCAGCAATTTTTTTTGCTGCTTAAATGAAACTTAAATGTCATTTTTGAATAGTCATTTATTCTGTTTTATATATATATATATATATATATATGTATATATATATATATATATATATATACTCTCCAATAATGACCCTCACTAAGGGCCGGATTCTAAATAGCTCTCTGGGCTAGCGAGATTATATAAGAATGCTCACCTGTCCTTCCATTTCCCTGGTGGAATTATATAAAGCAACTTTTGACTCTGAGAACCTCTGAGAAGGGGCGTATACAGCATTTTGTATGGGAAGGAGATGCATACATTACAATAGTGAACAAGAAAAATCATAATTTAAATTCCCACAAAATAAATATTTAACCATTCACACAAAAATATGCAGGAAAAAATTGTATTGTTAAGGTGCATCAAAAATCGTTAAAAAATTGTTCAGCAAAAATTGGCTCCTTAGATCGAAAGCTCTCAACCCAAATGAGATGATCTAATAAGTCTCATCAGTACAATGACACAGATGTTTTGTCTCACTATGCAGTGTCCTGTATGTAAAGCATAGACCCCTACATTTACAATATAAGGTTTAAAAAAATCCCCAAGATTTAGTGTGATATCTTTTCATGCCAGCAGGTTTTTTTTTTTTTCATTGGGTCCTAAGGGCGATAAGGGCAAGGAGATGTGGATCCCTTGTCCAGGGTAACAAGAGGGATATGGCTGTACTTCACCTTACTGATAAGTCCTAAAGAGGGCTAAACTGTATATCTGGAGTGATTGATGGAGGGTAGACATATAAGGAATGTTTTTCTCTATAAAATATGCATTTTGGGCTGTTAGAACATGACAATTTGACTTTATTCATTAAATGATTGAGTGTTGCCCTCTTTTGTTATATATTAATGACCCTTTATTAACTACACTTCATAAGTGTGATGCTAGACTTGACCTGTGGACCAGTGTGCATATAGGGATGTGGCTCTATCTCTCTGATGAGGCACACAAAACACCAAAACATTGGGATTGGGCTACAAAACCCCTTCAACACCCACTTGGTGTTCTAGTGGCACAAAAAGACAGCTCAGTGATCTGGGGTGTGACAATGTGGTTCTGGGTGTGGCTAGTCAGTCTGAGAGTGTGGCTAGGAAGGAAGAAACAGCAGGGTTGGGTGGCAGTATTCAACCCTATCTTAGCCTGAGAACAACATGGACGCAAACTAAAAGATTGTGGGTGATTTTGCTTTATCATGCACCAGGACCAGACTGGGACCAAAAATAGACCCAGGCATTTTAAGACAGAGCAGTCCACTCCCACACCCCCTTTTGTTATATGACCATACCCTAAAATTGACAAGTATTATAAACTAGTTTGAGTTACAAAAACATTTAAAGTTTGTAACAACCCTATGTAACTGTATTTTAGGTTTTTTAAGTAGTTAAAAAAAACAACAGAAGCTATTGAAGTTCACATTTAAATAAAGAAT
This sequence comes from Bombina bombina, assembly GCF_027579735.1. Classification (NCBI taxonomy): domain Eukaryota; kingdom Metazoa; phylum Chordata; class Amphibia; order Anura; family Bombinatoridae; genus Bombina; species Bombina bombina. Next base: position 192,098,259 of record NC_069508.1, on the reverse strand, counting down.
AACCACTTATAGCTAATCAGCCTGTGTAGTCACAGTGACTCAAATTAATGTGCACTTTTCACATGTAAGCTGCACTATCACAAATAAATAATACATACAGACATCTACAGGCACACACATACATACACACACATGCACTAACAGATACACACATACATACACATGCACTAACAGATACACACATACATGCACATGCACTAACAGATACACACATACATGCACATGCACTAACAGATACACACATACATACACATGCACTCACAGATACACACATACATACACATGCACTCACAGATACACACATACATACACATGCACTAACAGATACACACATACATACACATGCACTAACAGATACACACATACATACACATGCACTCACAGATACACACATACATACATCTCCAAAGAAGAGTTTGATTTTCTATACAAGGAGGACTCAAAAACTCCTATTTTTTTATTTTCTTCCCAAGGTCCATAAAAATGCCACTAGACCATTGGGTAGGCCTATTATTAGTGGCATTGATTCACTTACCTCCAACTTGTCAGCTTTCATTGATTATTTCCTTCAGCCATATGCTCAACAGGCTAAATCATATTTAAAAGATACTAGACATGTTTTACAAATCTTAAATAATATCACTTGGGAAGATAGTTTTATGTGGGTAATGATGGATGTTGCCTCCCTCTACTTTATTACAGATCATTAAAAAGGTATAGAAGCGGTAAAATGGAAGCTCTCTAATGACCCACATTTATAACCTAGTCTCTTAGATTTCATTATAAGAGCTATAGATTTTATTTTACATCACAACTTCTTTTGGTATAATGATAAACATTATTTACAAATATGTGGTACTGCCATAGGCACCAGGTTCGCGCCAAGTTATGCCATTATATTTATGGATTTTTTCTAACATAACTACATCCGGCATGGCCCTGAGCTTAGTGCGGACCTGGTGTCTTGGCATAGATATATAGATGATGTGCTATGTATTTGGAAGGGAGGAGAATTCATTCTTAACCTTTTTGTAGAAAAACTTAGTGGTAATGACATGTCTATTGTCCTAACTCCCGAATAAAATACTTGCACAATTCATTTTTTAGACTTAACACTATATATTAAGGATAATACGATATCCAGCAAAACCTACTTTAAAGAATGTGACACCAACACATACATAAAACATGACAGTTGCCATCATCCTAACTGGCTGAAAGCAGTGCCTAAGGGCCAGTTTCTAAGAATCCGCAGAAATTGTAGCAATTTAGAAGATTATGATAACCAATCAATCATGCTCAAACAAAGATTTCTGGAAAAAGGGTATAATAATCACATATTAGAACAAGACAGATTGGATGTAAGAGGGAGAGAACAATCCAATCTCTTAATTCAGACTAAGAGGAATAATCCCATGTCGAATTTCCCAAGATTTGTAACAACTTTTAATAATGAACATTTCGCTATTAAAAAAATCATAGCGAAACATTGGCATATCCTTAGGGACGATGAATTTTTGGATCCCAATACACCAACAAAACCTACTATAATATTTAGAAAAGGTAATAATTTAAAACAAAAACTAGCATCGTCTATGATAAAAGGGATGGCCCCCAAAAAACAATACAAATGAATGATTTAGTAGGTTTCTACTTTCTACACATGTGGGTAATGTAAGGGATGCAACTACACTAAAAGGAAAAACAAAACTTTTTCCTCATCAGTTACAGGAAAGATCTATGAAATAAAAGAGTTTATAAGATGTAAAACAAAAAATGTTATATACCTGCTACAATGTGGGTGCAAAAGTCAGTATTTAGGACAAACCTCAAGATTACTTAAGACAAGGATATTAGAACACTTTAACAAAATAGAGAAAAAACATGAGGATCACGGTATACCGGTGCATTGTAATAATTGTCAGTTTTTTAAGAAGGAAAATTTTCTGTGGCTGGGAATAGAGAAAGTTAAGGTGCATTGGAGAGGGGGCCAAATATCAAAAGAGTTAGATCAAAGAGAACTTAAATGGATACATACACTTAAAACTTATGCACAGTGGGGATTGAATAAGGATACAAAGATTGCTGCCTTTGTTTAAATTTAAAATTTACATTTGAAAAAGACAATATATAATGCACTTTATATAATTTATAAATCTCAAATTTATAACACTATACAGATACTTTGACAGAAAAGATAAGATAAATGGTATACATAATGTTTCATTGTTTGCATTTTTTGTATAAATACAATTTATGAATCTTAAATTTATAACACTATATGAAATGTCTGTCAGTTTTTGTAAACAACAGACACTTTGACAGAAAAGATACAATAAAATACATGATGTTTAATTAATTTTTTGTATTTAATGTATAAAATGGATGTTTTGCGAAATAAAATACATACAAGATAGGATAATATACATGAAATATCTGTCAGTTTTTGTAAACAACAGACATGTTGATAGAAAAGATAAGTTGAAATACATGATGTTTAATTTTGTTATATTTAATATATAAAATTGATGTTTTGTGAAATACATCCAAGATAGGACAATATACATGAAGTAGTAACTCTCCTATATAAATACAATATAATACATATGGGGATTTATATCTTAATGTATATTTCGATTTCATAATGTTTAGAAGGAGAGGATATATTTTGATATAAATTAATAACATCACTGTATTGATTAAACAACATCATTGTACCTATCTAAAAGATTTTTTAAATACAATAATTTAATCAATGTGTCTTTCTCTTTTTGGTTGAATTTTTTTTTTTTTTTATGTTTTAGTTCAATATGGACTTTTTCCTGAATATATTTTCCAACAACTATCCGTTACACTATTAGACGAATAATATCATGTGACCAAGCCATACAGAAACGGACCAGGTTGAGAACTTGCACACATATAATAACCTGAAAGGGAACTGAGAAATACAATGATCTAGTATTGGTCTATATTTTTTTTCTTTTTAAATAATGTTACTTTTAAATAATGTTACTTTTAGACATTTGTTTAAATGAATTGTTAAATATGTGTTTTTTATTTTATTTTAAATGTTTTTAAAAAATCGAGTGTAAATCTGACCTCAACCAATGAGGTATCAGATACCGCCCATGATTGTGTATTTAAGGCCACCTGCAATGTGGCATTGCAAATGATTTTCTGTAAGCTATACAAAGTTTTTAAATAGCTCTTGAAAAAGACGGTATCGTTGTTTTTTGTGAAATCACCTGCTGTTTTTTTTTGTGATATCACCTGTGAAGCAGCTGTTTGCCTGATATCATTCTGTGAGTATACTGCACTTATATATTAAGGTGCACAGACATACTATGTCAATGTGATATTCTTTGAACACAGATACAGACATAACCCCTTTTTGGGAAGATTGTGAAATCACCTGTGGAGCCGTTTGTCTGATATTATTCTGTGAATATACTGCACTTATGTATTAAGGTGCTCAGACATACTATGCCAATGTGATATTCTTTGAACACAGATAC